>NC_134403.1:345491887-345626887 GCF_038048845.1 Mixophyes fleayi | reverse complement strand
TGAGGAATCTGGCAACCAGTACTCATCACAGTGACTGTAGAATGAGGGATCTGGCAATCAGTGCTCATCACAGTGACTGTAGAATGAGGTATCTGGCAATCAGTGCTCATCACAGTGATTGTAGGATGAGGAATCTGGCAACCAGTACTCATCACAGTGACTGCAGAATGAGGGATCTGGAAATCATATCTGTATGTATTACTTTACCACAAGCACCAATTTGTTACTTTTATTTTCTGTCTGGCTTGTGAAGCTGACGTGACACAGGGTTTCTGGATAAAAGCTTCTGCACCTGTTCTAAATGACTATTTCCATACTAAGCTACAACTATAATTTGCATATAGGACACACACAGGTGACAGTGACCATTATCGTCGCCCTACACAAGCGATCAGGAAAGACCAGGTGTGCCAATCACACCGTAAATGCAACCAAATTATTTGCTATCCTACCAATTCCCTCTATGAACATTTTAATCTAAGAAAAATCCTGAATTTATAAAAGAGCATTAAAGACAGTATCTTCCGCGTTTAACTGTGCTTAATATTATGTCAACGGTTTAAGGTTCGATTTGGGAGCCATCCACATGAAATAATTACTTTGACTCATAAATGGATGGTCTAATCAGAGGACTGAACTACATTAAGTGATTCTTCCCAAGTGACTTGGACTATATCACTGTTGTGCTTCAGTAATTCTAAGGCTGTGCCTTCACTCTGTCATGGTAGACTGCCTTCCAATAAATAAAAAATGTAGAATCTGCTGCACAAATGTAATATTAACCTAGATTTCCCTGAGGATGGAGGTGAATGCTTACGGGGTCTGTTGGGGGCAAACATGAAGACCTTTTTTTTTTTTTTATAAACAGAATTTATTGTGAGTATTGGATTCCTACTGTACAAATTTAAGGTTCGGCATTCATGACACACGAGTCCTGTATTAGGTTATATTTCATTATCTCCCTATGGGCTCATGTCTTTTTACATTTCTACAGGAGACAATTTGCACATTATAAGCTGACCACCAATATATGAATTTCAGATCACTCCATACCCCCCATTCTCTTTCTGTATTGGCATGCATTTCAAGTCAAAGATGCTGTAAATAACATTGTAAACTAACAGTAAAATAACACAATGAAACTAAACATTTACTATATTGTACAAAAAGACAGTTGTTGTCAGCGCTTGTCCTTAACACTGCATATCTGTGTGTATCTAGAAAAATTAAAGCATGAGCTATTGGTTCATATTTTGATCAAAACTATTTAAGCCTGCATCCCAGCGTCAAGGGCACCTAATTGTATGCAGGTCCTACACTAACCTATATGCTTCAAACACTGTTTAAATGCAGTTAAATTTAGATGCATTCACCTCTCATGTACAGGGGCTTACATCTAGCAAGGGATGTCTTGTGAGCCACACCCAAAAAAGACTTTATATAGGCCTGAAAGACAGCTGGCAAGTGAACACAAGGCAATATATTGAAGCAAAATCAGAGAAGATATAAACCAACGTTCGTTTACTCCCATATGATACATGGTACCAGCTGCTTGGCAGTATAAATGTCCTATAGGTATCCAAAACAAAAGACAGTTAATGTCAGTGCTTATCCTTTACACTGTGTGTATCTAGCAACATAAAAATACCTAAGGTATTGGCAGTGGTGGAAGTGGGCTGGGCTACGGTGGTACGCCATACCGGCACTTCTCTGCTGCCTTCATTGTAAAACTATCACATTCCAGTCATTTACGTTTTCCATAACACCACTTCTACATTTCCAATCGACCACTTGTTATTAGTTTATATTTTAATAAGAATATTTACTATATTCTGTATGACATAATTATATTAATTCGTTAATTTCTTCTTTTGATATTTGATATGTTTGCTCAACAGTCTGAAATGTGTAACTAATGCTTAGATGCAATATACAATATGTTATTAATGCTTACATACAATATGTTATTAATGCTTACATACAATATACAATATGTTATTCATGCTTACATACAATATACAATGTTATTCATGCTTTCATACGATATACAATATGTTATTAATGCTTACATGCAATATACAATATGTTATTAATGCTTACATGCAATATACAATATGTTATTAATGCGTACATACAATATACAATATGTTATTAATGCTTACATGCAACATACAATATTATTAATGCCTACATGCAGTATACAATGTTATTCATGCTTACATGTGATATACAATATGTTACAAATGCTTACATGCAACATACAATGTTATTCATGCTTACATGCAATATATAATATGTTATTAATGCTTACATGCAACATATAATGTTATTAATGCTTACATGCAATATTCAATATGTTATTCATGCTTACGTGCAATATACAATATGTTATTCATGCTTACATGCAATATACAAAATGGACTTTGCGCCAATGTTATTAATATTACATGTATTAATATAAACAAGCACACTAAGGCTAGTATTTTTTCCCTGCAAAGGTGGTTGTGTGTATAACAGTCCGCTGAGTGGATGAAAGGCTGTAAGACCTTTATGATGTTCGTGTTTATGTCAAACCAAAAGGTCTCTGAGATTCTCAGAGGGTCAATAAGAAGATGAAATGAAACACTGATACCAGCCATTCCTGTGGGGCAGAAGAGCTGCCGTTAGCCAACTGTGATATTTGTCACGTAGGAACTACCCCTTTAAGACACTGCGGTACCTGAACACTGCTCATTATGATATATTACATTTAGTGCACTTGACATACCATAATAAAAGTCTGTAAACATCCAGTTTACAAATCCCTAAATAATTATATTATTACACTCATCCAAGATAACCAGACAAACAAGTTGTCATTGTGCTTTCTTTTCAAAACATAAAAAACAAACTAAGTACAAGAACAGCACCGCACTCCAGACAGAATGCAATTAATTAACATTCTCTTATAATTGTTTTCGATGCTACTCAAACCCAATCCAATTAACTAGGTATGACCTGATGCTTCAGGAATATAAAACGCCCTCTGACGTGACCCATTAAATCCCAGTTATAATAATGTTCTATTCCCTTATTTTCCAATTGAAACATCCTAAATAACCTGAATTGAACTCATTAATTGATGTAAAATAATGCCATTAGCACTAATTTACTCAGACCATGTTAGTGCCGGGGAGAACAGGAAATAAACATTTTGACATGATTGAAATGGGTCAGGTACCAACACATTAAATAACAAATCACCAATGTATTGCATCTATCCGGAGAGCCTGTGTGCGGCTTATCATTGTTGCATAGAAATGGAGAAATGTGGTATGTTACGCAGATGTGTAGCAGAAAC
The DNA here is from genome assembly GCF_038048845.1 of Mixophyes fleayi. NCBI lineage: Eukaryota > Metazoa > Chordata > Amphibia > Anura > Limnodynastidae > Mixophyes > Mixophyes fleayi. The sequence goes on along the minus strand of NC_134403.1, from coordinate 345,623,547 downwards.
GGAGCAATGAGACATGCAAAGCACTGTGGCTAAGTGGTTAGCACTTCTGCCTCACAGCGCTGGGGTCATGAGCTCAATTCCCGATCATGGCCTTATCTGTGTGGAGTTTGTATGTTCTTCCCGTGTTTGCATGGGTTTCCTCCTGGTGCTCAGGTCTCCTCCCACACTCCAAAAACATACTGATAGGTTAATTGGCTGCTATCAAAATTGACCCAGTCTGTCTGTGTGTGTGTATGTTAGGGAATTTAGACTGTAAGCTCCAATGGGGCAGGGACTGATGTGAGTGAGTTCTCTCTACAGCGCTGCGGAATTAGTGGCGCTATATAAATAGATGATGATGATGTAAAGGACGCTCATTTTCCAAAGTACAGTAAGAACTTTTTAAAAACAGGGGCCCGTTCAGTCCCCAGGGCCCCGTGGATGTATACTATATATACAGTGACAGTAGACATAACATAGTTACAGATCCTGAATATTCCAGCTACATGCTCGTGTTACTACGTCTGCCACATGTGAATTCTGCTTTTTAAAATATCACTGATTTGCTGCAAAAATATTCAAGCCGCTCCATGGCTGCAACAACTAAACTGTAGAAAATCTTTCCTAATTAAATCCTTGGAATTGGCAGAGGTGACATAGACTTGTCACACAGCGCTGGTCTATCATGAAATTGGGTCTCGCTTCTAGTGAAATGCACACATTTTATTCCGCAGGCAAATAACCGGTGTGTACCATTTAAGAGGTATTATAACTGGAACTAATTGTCAGTGGCGACTTAAAGGAGAACTGTTGCATTCTTCTATCAATACCTTGCCGATTAAATGGTGGTGTCCACAATGATAAGAGAGGTTTCATTCAACCAGTTTATCGCTTCCAGGGGCAGCTGTTGCACCTGGAAGTTTAGTTACAGCAGGACTCATTGATGCTAACAGCGTCTACTGAAATGTAAATGTCACCATTGTCTGATTACAATGGATCGCTATGTTTCTATTATAATAATATCTGTCACAGCATCATTTGTACATTATAGGAACTCTAGCCTACAATATATATTACATATTGCCTGATTTTAGTGTATACATTTTATTGAATAACATTAGCTGTAAAGGCTTTGACGTCGGGAGAGCTCCCCCTACGTATCACTGCCTAGTGAGTTTCTCTACAGCTGTAGAATGCTGGTGCACTATTACACTATTAGTGATGTATACACACAAACTGACTTTCATTTACAGACTGACAAAGGCTGTGGAGGATAGTTATGGTGCTCGTACCACCACTGTCCATGGTAAACAGGCTTCCCCTTTGCATGGGGCAGCTCCACCAGAAGCTCCCGCGTAGGTTAACGTCGGTGATACCCGGGGATAGCTTTCTCCAGCCTCAGAGCACTGTATTTTTGTTTTAATCCTAACAGGAATTTTAGAGTACAAGACTTGACTTATAGGGGTCTACTTATGAAGTGGTGAAGAGCATAAAGTCCAATGAAAGCGTTCCAAAAAAATCTATACATTGATGGGCGGAATAAGCTTGGCTTGGACAAGTCTAGGCGTTAAATGCCAATCTTCCCCATTTGGCACATTAGCTGAGGCCCGCCCGCCTAAGCGGAGTCCCATAACCCCGATGGGATATTCTAACTAGTTGCCCAATCCCTTTAGGGGAGAGTGCCTACCACGCCTCTAATGTGACCAAATTGGGCGCTGATTGGGCTGCTTACTGCACCTACTAAACCTTTGTTTATGAAAATCAATCAACTGACAAGACAAACAAATACACACTCAGACTAAAAATAGGGACTGGGTGGGTGGGGAAACTCTCCAGATGGCAAGAGGAAGTTAACTGTTCTTTCCATACAGTATAAGCCTTCCCCTTACATCCTTTCTGATTGGCTGACTCACTTCCCACTACACCCAGCTAAATTAACTCTTGCTATACCTTATACTTTTCATCTACCTGCACCATCAGCGTTTATATCACTTTGGGCTAATTCCAGCCCTCTGTTATTCTTTCCAGTGGAGGGCAGTCCCAAAGTAGAGGATATTCTATAGTTTCTCTTTATGTTGCGCAACACAGGATTTAATCACTACTTTCTTTCTCTAAGCTACATGAGCACTTCTTTACAATTGTTAGTTCCGCCTTCATTTTATCTCTTGTTTTACACATTTACTGGCTCTACTTCTCTGTTCCTTGGTGCACCCTCACACTTGGAGAGGTGGATCAGAGGCAATCACGTGGAAGTGCAGTACACTAAGGGGGAACAGGCACAAATTAAACACGCCACTGTAAAATGCCTTTGATTTTGGTTTACCTATCTATATATCTATGAAATACATCCCTGACCAAGTGTAAATTCTGCTCCTACATAAGACGGGGGCAGTTTTTGACTTGATGATGGCGACTAGTGCATATTTGCTCCAGACATATCTGTATGCTAGATTGTAAGATGCGTTTTACTCAATACAATTCTGGATATGTAAGTGTTCTGATGTATATTTGTGTATATGCAGTGGTGGCTAGTATATGGCGGTAGGCCATACTGCAAGTAGACTGATGGAAGAAGCCAGTTAAGTATTCAGGACAGGCTAGAAATGGTTTACCAGAGTAAAGAGAACTTGAAAAGAATCCCTTTCATCTGTTTTCCTGATAACTCCATATACTTAGAACATGCTTGATGCTGTTGAATCTAAATCAGAATGTTCACCTGTAAGTGTCAGTTTATCAGTTATGAGCTCATCAGATGGAGAAAATGAAATACACTGCATGGTTTGCGTGTACAATTAGATCTGCTTTATTAGTTACAAGTCCCTATCTATATAGCAAAATTCATGTATTACAGAAAACTACACCCCAAAAGGTTTTAACCACTCATGCTCCCTTTACACAGATGTTGCTACATTCTCTCATTTTCACACAGGAATACTCCCCAGGGGGGAGTTGGTTTATCTCCTGTTCTACTATATTCAAGGTCATGGGCACAGTCTCCTGTAAACAATGAATAACTCCTACAAACTAGCTGTATCTAATCTGTCTTTAAGCTATAAGAGAAAAAAATCGCTATAGGGCAACAAGATGGCGTCAGCTTAGCAAAATCACATTTCTCAGCGTGATTCATAAAGGCATGCAAAATGAACGGAAATTGCATTTTTTTAAAATGCACATAAATCGGGCATACACACGTCCGTATTCAACAAAGAGTGGATCTAAATAAACGTCTCTTGTTGAGTACAGGTCTAGGTACGCTGTACTCTGACAGACACAATACACTGTAGAATACCTTCAATACATATGTGGAATATAAAGTCCCAGTAGAAAGCACAGGAAAAACTCTATTAATGTCACCTTTTAATAATATATTCATTAATGACAAAACATTTAAAAAAAATAAAAGTTTGTCCCCCTCCCCCCCATAAAATACATTTATTAAGGTGTTATAAATATCTATTGTACATAAAATATATATTTACAGCAGCTCCTTGCTTCAAACACATGTTCTAGCATGCATACACATGCATCATCTCTAGTATTAATACACTACAGTATCATCAGTAGAGATCGGCACTTACGTCTGACCTGTAGTTGGTGGAAGTGATACAACGGAAAACCAAGCTTGAATCAAACACTGCAGCGTGCGCTTGAGCTTTGCACGACCATAATGTAAATTTATTACGTGCATATGCCCATTCCCCTCCCTTTTGAAATTGTGGCTGTAGTAAGGGTCCTTTGCACTAGAAGATTATTCGGACGTTGCTGCGTTCTCTGGCGTATAGCCTGGTTCTGGGCATACGCAGAGCGATATTACGCAAAATGCGCCATGTATCAGCATTTAACGTTTCTTATTGAACCAGGCCCACTATGTGTTAGGACGCAGTAAGTTCAGGGGCGGGCTGGTCAGGGAGGCAAGTGGGCAGAGACCCCCCGGGCCGCCCAGTCTTACCGCTATTAGGGCCGGGGGGTAGGCCGGCCAGCCGCCCCCCGGATGCAATATAATCTGTTTTCACCGTAGCCGCATCTCATGACATGAGATGCGGCCGTGTCAGCGCACAGGCGGCCCCATCACATGACACCGCATGTAATGTGATGCGGTCGCCTCTGTGCCCCCCCCCCGGGCTTCCCTCTCTGAGCCCGCGCCTGAGTGAGTTATATTTAAGTGGTTTAATGGCAGGACTATTTCCTTGTCAATGTCATTTATTTCAGCCTTTTGTTCTATTTCGCACTCGATCTTTATAAGACACGAGATGCAATATTGCTCTGTAAGATTTTATTTCCTTTTTTTAATCTCCAAAAGAGAGTATTTCATTATTACCATCTGAACAACCCCAGGATACATTCATGTTTAATAAATCTGAATTTGGAGCTTGGCACAAGACAGTTTGTTATTGCAGGCACTAATCTTGCCCAGCTCCTGCCTTATTATTCAGCTCACAAAGTCATAAAAGTTTACTCATGGGTGACGTACTGTAAGATTTCTCAAGGAGATATCAGTCGTATGATAGTATATTGGTTCTGTACCTGTGTGAGACATTTACTGGAATTGTCTTAAACCTGCTGTAGATGGAAAATAAGAGGAAAAACACTGTTTAAAGTGAAATTATTGGAAATAATTATTGCTGCATTCAAAGAGCCACCAGTGTTTCTAAAAAAAAAAAATAATATTACTGATTGCTCTTAATTTTAGATTGTACATTTATAATTTGTGTGTGTTTAGTCTATATTTATCATATTTGTGACTCCACTACACCTCTCAATTGCATAAATGATTGGTTAGAGATTAAAGATATTAGAGAGATGCTCAGACTTGGTTTTCCGAAAACCGAACCCCCAAACATCACCAATCAGAGACGGCTCGGCTCGGTACTTTCCAGCTTCCTTGGATCTGAATTGAGGCAAAATATCATCTTTGCGTTGTCAGTTAAATACTGACTGTTTTTCATGTAACGCACAAATACTTGATAGCTTATTTGTACACTGAAATTTAAAGGTGATATTTGTGTGCTACATGAAAAAACATCCAGTATTTAACTTAGGTGCAAAACAGAAAACTAATTTGCACCCCTTGCATTGTAACATGGTTTTGTCCAGGAGACTGAAATAAGAAGTTTCTCAAGTTAAGATCCTTAATGAATCAGGCCCCTTGTTTGTATATATAGCATGGGGTTTGTTGTGCCGTAAAGCAAGTTGTCTTATTTTTTCTGGGATGGTTGCTTAGTAAATATGACAGTAAAGCAAGAATCAGCACACTATCGCAATACTAATCTCATAAATGTCAGTTAAGTAGATGAACAGCCAATCAGTGGCTGGACTGTGACTTAAAAGCAGTCATGGAATAAAACGCCAGCAGTCCACATTGATTATTGTGTCTATCTAATCCCACTAGTGCTGACCAAGTACTAGTGCTGGCCGCTACTCAGAACTACAGCATACAGCCCAATTTGAATTTGGGACAAATTGGCATCGCTATGCTTCACGGAGACGGGGTCACGTTAGTACCTTTGTCGAGGACAGAGTTTCTGAGTGCAGGACTGCCCCTGCTCCCTTCCCGAAAAATACCCATTCCAAGTCGCGTGCCTTGAAGGAGTGCCATGCGTCCCCGGATCACCACAGTGAATGGTACATTTCACCCAACTTTCCATTCACTGAAAGTCTCTGAAGACCATTTTCACATAAGTTTGGGAACCCACTCATACTCCTTTATTACTGTTAGGTACCCCAGCCGTTTTGGCAAATGCCAGAGTTTTCAAATTGCCATTCCAGGCCTGCAGCCAGTTTGGACCTGGCTGGTAGTAATTTTCATTAGGCATCATTATAAAAAAATTCTCCCTTAAGGTAGCCTGGTTTCTCTGAATACAACCAGCAGCAATAGCTGATCATGTACAATACTTGTACTACAATGCTTAGGCCATACCTCCCAGCACTGCAACATAATGACATATTAGGCAATAACCTCAATGCGCCCAGACGACATCCATGACCCTCCCTCAACATGCTCACAGTGTGACTTGGCCACATTGTCGGGTCATTAAGTCACGTTCTACTCTCCAGCAACAAATTGGAACTATTGATGAGTATGATTTACTCTGATAGTTTTCTCTTTATCTCCTCCGTATCTCCTATAAACATGACGCTGTATATATTTATATACAGTTTAACTAGGCAGCACCACTAGTTTTTTATTAAACTCTTAAGGCAGAAATAAGCACTACAGCTCTACAGCTATTTTAGAGCCACAAGTCCCAGCATGCCAGCTGCATTAGTAGCTCACTGTAAAATTGAACATTGCATTTTCCTTTCATGCTCCAAAGATTAATATTCAACTTTCTGGGTTTGGTTGTCCAGTTCTACTTTAATATAGGATATTGTGTTTTCCTTCAAAGATACTATATTATGCATACCTCCCAACGTCCCAATTTCAGCTGGACAGTCCCGATTTTAGAGATCTATCTCGCCCTGGGACATGTTTATTGACGGGGCGGAAGACATCTAATGGGCAGCCTAGCTCTGTACAGCGCTAGGCAGCTCTCTTTGGGTGTGGCCACGCACCCATGGTGTTGTGGCCACACCCCAATGATGACATTACCACACCCCCTGCCCCCCTGTCAGGGCGGTATTATTACCCCTTATCTTCAGAACACTCAGTGCTTTATAGAGAATGTCAAATCACTGACATCAGTCCTTGATCTAGTGGAGCTTAGAGTCTAAATTATCTTCCACACAAACATTAACACACACAAGTACACACACACACACACACACACTCTAGGGTCAACTTCACCACAAGCCAATTAACCTGCCAGTAGGTTGTTAAACCGTGGGAAGAAATTGATGCACCTGAAATAAACCAAGGTGATCACGGGGACAACATACAAACTCCATACAAGCAGCGAATGCCAGCATGTCTCCTTGTGTTGTACATATAATTATCTGCTAGCTACATAGAATTTCAAAATATTGTTCCTGCCTTTCATGCAATATCTTGACAAGTTCTTTAATTATAGTCTCACCAAAGGGGGCTTTTTAACCCATGTTTCCTTCATCTTTTCTATATATTTTCCATATAGATACACATGTTTAATCACTCTCAAGACGTAAACAGATTTAAACACGAGAAGTAATTTCCTTCCTAGTAAAATGATTTATAAACTGCACTGAGTACTTAACATTTACAGAGGAAGTCGCAGTAGATTATTCTTGTCTCTATCTACCATGAACAATATTCTGATTATGCTTTACCAATACGACCAATGTGTCTGTTTATAAAAGGTCATAGTCTACACTTGGAAAAATAATTGTTTATGTTTGATCTTTTTTACCCCAAAACATTACGCTAATGATAAACCTTACATTAGGGTCTGACCAAGAATATATATTTAGTTATCTCCAACGAATATCAAAGACTGAGATATTCAGTGGAAGATATTTATGAACACTGGTACACAGATAAAAAGGTGCTGTAACCCATTGCAACAACATTAATTGAGATATTCTCAAATAAAGGACAGTCGCTTTGACCATCGCAGTCATGCATCAGTGTGTGCAGGAAAAAGTAAAATAAAACATTATACTTGATAAATGTATCTCAGAAGGGAGCATTCATGAAAACATACATCCTAGAGTATACAACAGTTTCACCTGCACCAGGTAAGAAAGGTAGTATACATAAAAACAACAACAACCTATGTAAAATAACCTATCAAATCACCGCAGTACATTTCCGCCAATAAGAATTTCCCCTATTGCTGCCAGCTTGGGACCAGTCTGAATTACCATACAAATGACTGAGAAGTCAGTTAGAAGATGCACTTAATTGTAAACTTGGGAAAACAGTAATGGCAATAGAGAAAATAAGTGTCCTGTTGAATGTTGCATTTTTTAAACGCTTATTTGTAAATTTGTATTGTAAGTGGCAATTATATATCTAGCCGATTTAATGACTGGCTCCAATAATTAGGAAAAAAAAATCATACTGTGAGTGAGTCTTTTCCATTTTCTTTGCCCCCTGTTTAACCTGGAATGTTTTAATTGTCATATTTTAAGTGCTTTTTGGAAATATAAATAAATACATGAGACCCTTTAAAGAAGAGTTTAGTACAGATAGATAATACTTGGAGTAGAATGTACGGCAGTAAATGGTCCCACGATGGTGTAGAGAGAGCTGTAATAAACTGATCCCCTACACGAGGGTCCGTAGGTGGCAACCTCCCAAATGTAAGTAACAATGGGGTTTTTGTAGGCTAGAGGCAGGACGATTTGCACTGGAAATAAGAGGTGAGTATAGGTGTTGGCTAGTTTACCCTGGGTGTTATGTGCTGCCTACCCACAGGATACTGTAATCACCATTTGTAATACATATACTTCAAGTGAATTCCTTGTTCCCTCTAACATAAGACATGTAAGCCATGAAAGCTGGTCTCATTAGGCAAATGATGCACTCGGCTGAGTTGCACTGAACAGTAGATTCTCAAAGCAAATCATCAGGGTAGTGTACACTTAGCAACTACACTATGATTACTTAGTATATCCGATAACAAAATGACACAATACATAAGAGTGTGGGGTAATACCTCCTTCCCCACCTAGCAGGACCATAGACGTCCCCCCCCCCCCACTTGTGAGATTCTTATTCCCGGTGCTTTGTTAATAGCTAATCTTTATCAATTTTGATGCCAGAGGACGGACAGACAATTTTGAAATACAAGCTTATTGCTCAAGAGCTGGGTGGGGTTCCCAAGCATTGAACCACCACGGATAAAGCAAAGATAAGGGTACTTAAACTACTGTTTGAAGAACTGGGGCCTGATTCATTAAGGATCTTAACTTGAGAAACTTCTTATTTCAGTCTCCTGGACAAAACCATGTTACAATGGAAGGGGTGCAAATTAGTATTCTGTTTTGCACATAAGTTAAATACTGACTGTTTTTTCATGCAGCACACAAATACTTGATAGCTTATTTGCACACTGAAATTTAAAGTTGATATTTGTGTGCTACATGAAAAAACAGTCAGTATTTAACTTATGTGCAAAACAGAATACTAATTTGCACCCCTTGCATTGTAACATGGTTTTGTCCAGGAGACTGACATAAGAAGTTTCTCAAGTTAAGATCCTTAATGAATCAGGCCCCTGGTCACCACAGTGTTAAATGACTCATATTTCACCACTACCTAACAATTATGACACTGCAGACAGCTCACCCATTGTGCTTTCAGCACCCTCTAGCTGACCAGACACCTGGTCATTAATTACTTCTTATTACAATGTAATCTAGAGTTTACTTTAAATAAAAACCAACTCAACGTCTACGAATCAGACAATGAATTATTGCACATTGCATTTTAACAAGGTTTATATCTCATTGTAATGCAGTATTTTTTTCACGCCACATTATATTTTTGAAATTTAATAAGGTGTCTGTCATTTGTGCCCCGAGGCTGGTAAAATCAGAGGGGGGGGATATCCAAAGTGCTGTCACCTTTGACTGACATGAGCCTAGTTTAATTCTTTCTTTATGGGCGGATTGTTGGAATTAACAGGCTTCAGTATAAAGGCTGATTTGCCATCTGCTATATACCTGTCAGTGTATTATTAGATTAATTCTTCATATATTCTGAGCTTTCCCTATTGTTACATTGTATAACGCTACAGATCTATGTATGCGGGACACTGCTCTCCTCATTAGCAGGAAACCAAAAGCAAGGTTACATTTTTCCCTCTAGTCATGGCATAAAATCGTTAACAATGACTTATTTCCATAGTACTGAACAATGACTTATTAATCTGCATTAGTGTCTGACAAAGCTATGTATATTCTTCCCCGAATATGTCAATTCTACACAATTAAAGCACACACATCACCATATATTAACATTTCCTGAATCCCTTTTACATGGGGAAATACCTATCTGTCCTACTGGACATTTCTCCAGAGATACTTTTTATTTCTCATTCTCCATTCATTTGTTGTTAAAGCACATTATGCAAGCAGCGTTTTTTGCCTGTATTCTAGTAATTCACTGTCACTGTGCTGTAGGGAGAAGATAGCAAGTTCAGTACCGTTTAAGCATGCATCTGTCCTTTCTCATAGCTGCACGTCTACTAATCATTATCTCCTTTTCAAAATCTCTCTGGAGGTTACAAAATACAAAACATGGCTGCCAATTACACAGACACAGGCCCACAGCTCTCAGCATGTCATGTGAAGGAAGAGAGAGGCACAGGAAGTGGGGCATTTTACAGTACACAGACAGAGCTCAGAGGGGAGCTTCAAAGCCTCTCTGCTGACTACATCATGTGTCATGTGACTGTGGTTGCCATGGTAATCACATGAGACATTGCACTACTACACATCATTAATAGCAGACTGAAGAAACAAACCAATGAAAAGTGCTAGTTGCCAACATTTTTCTTATAGCTTGCCACAGTGATGAATGTTAAAAAAAAAACATAGCACCTCATGTGAGGCAGGGGTATTTTATGAATGGAATGGGCCTTTGTGCAAGAGGGAGGAGGGGGGTAGGGTTAAAGGGATTTTTGGCTTCTTGGAATTTGCAACTTATTGATATTATGCCTTCCTTCCTGGCTGTATTATTCTGGGTGAAGGAGGCACACAAGACTAGGAGAAGGCATGAGAATCCCTTACTCTAGGGCACGCAACATGCTGCCTGCAAGATTGGAGGGGCAGGTAGTAGTCGGCAAGTGTAGAATATGGGGGGACCGTGAGTGCCGCATCATTCTGGCTACTATCACATAAACATATTCATATTTTTTCCAACAGCAGAAAGCTGAAAAGCATCAATTTACAAATCATATTATAAAATAGGGGATATGAATATATATTTTAAGCTGTGAGTTCCCTTATGCAGTGAAGTTGTTTTTTTTATTTAGACATCGGAATGCAAAATTCTCTCGTTCATTTACAACCGGAGATATTGAAGCTTCACATTTTATATCCTATTACCTGAGCTCTTCTACAGAAAGGTCACATACATTTATCAAAGGCAGAGAAGAAAGTATACAAGAATACAAAGTGAGTCTACTAAAGCCATTCCTATAAATACATAATGCATCCATCAAGAGGAATGTTCTTAATCTATTCACATGGGGAATAAAAATAAATGGTATCCATTGTGTGTGAAAGAGGACATGAAAGGCAAGTTGGTAACTGTTTAACGTGTCTTCACATATTAAAGGTACTAACCTTAAGTAATGAAAAGCTTAAAGCAGATCTATCATGAAATTGGTAACCCAATAATAGATTTATCACAGTATAATAATTAATTCATGCTGAGTATTGAAATGTGTTACAATAATTCCTGATCTTTCAAATAGGACCTGTGCCTGAAAATGTCTGCTGAAAACTCTCACTGTTGCTTGTGAGCTTGTGACAGATTTGAATAACTCACCTACCTGAGCAACATTTGTAACCATGGAATCACACTTTGGGCTGTACTGGCCTTTGCGTTATCCACAGGTGATTTGAAGAAGAGGTCCTATTTTAATTATCAGGAATTATTGTAGTACCCAGCATCATCAATTTATTTTTAACATGTCAGCTGTCCATGGAAACATCTATTCGTGTGTCTAGAAAGAAAAATCATCACATTGGGACAATAAAAATGACGGTTTTGTTACTCATTTTCCAAGATGTCCCTGTAAAAGTTGTACCCAGGTAGTTTTCATGCACTCTATCCCCGGTTAGGTGCTGTATCTTGGCTATATTTAAAACAGCCAGTACTGTTACTCATTGTATTTTCCTTTATTAGTGCATGCATGGTACAATCACAAAGTAATTCTATCTTACATACAGCCAGCAAGCAGAGAGGATAGATTGATGCTCACAGTCATTCGGCATTGCTTTAGCAAATATGCTTTCTATAGTGGAGCACCCTGATATTGATTAGACAGTCACAGGGCAGGACTATGAATTATTTAAAAGTCATTTACAGTTATTTAATTTTTGATGCACGATTGCCGAGAGTGTCCGTAATGCTGTACATGGGAACCATTCTTCCATTGTCCTTGTCTCATTTGCATGCATTACAGCTATGATTCGTGAGAAAGAGGGGACTCGTTTTTATTATGATGCATTTAAAATTGCAAAACAAGCTGGAGAAGCTTATTTACATAATAGATTTGTAAGAATATCTCACAATATAGATCATGTTTTGTTATTTAAAAAAAACAAAAAAAAAAAACACTCATAGTTTTTCCTTTATATGCCCTGAGTATTTATTCATAACCTGATCTCATTAAGGCCTATTTTAGTCATACTAATTACTGTAAGACTCTGTACATGTAAGGAAGGGACTTCATTCTGCCTGTGGTGTGTTGCATCTTAGAACACAATATGGAATTTACCATAGGAATCATTGATTAATATATCACAGAACATTAGGCCAGTCCTCTTATCCATACCTGCCACGGCCATCTCTGATCTCTGATTGGCCTCTAAAACATGGGTCTGCCTGGCACAAAAAGGTAACTGTTAGGACAGTATTCAATCAATCAATCAATCCAACCAATCAAATTCCTTATTTATCCAGATGCACACAATTGACAAACTCATTTACAAGATGAACCTGCATTACACAAGCCAAGTGACAACGATTAATTTATATGCAGACAAATAAACAATACAGTGCAAGAGTACAATAGTATGTGTAGATCTGCAATAGGATCATTATAAATACATCTGGAGTCAGGTAAAAGAGATTTGGGGGTATATTTTCTAAACTGCGGGTTTGAAAAAGTGGAGATGTTGCCTATAGCAACCAATCAGATTCTAGCTGTCATTTTGTAGAATGTGCTAAATAAATGTCAGCTAGAATCTGATTGGTTGTTATAGGCAACATCTCCACTTTTTCAAACCTGCAGTTTAGTAAATATACCCCCATGTATTGTCTAAGAAGGTATATTTTTGACCAGCGAACAAAATGATTCATACATCTTCACAATTCGTGAGCAAATTTCGGGGGAAAGAATAGATATAATAAATTGGATTTGAAGACAAATATGGTTATAAACAGGGATGTTAATTATATGCAGTGTTATTTTTTTAAGAAAAATTCACTGTCTAGAATGCATTAAATAAATGATAACTAGACTCTGATTGGATGCTATAGCTAACATCTCTACTCAAACCTGCAGCTTAGTAAATCCAGCCCTTGGTAAGATAAGTAAAGACATTACTGTCCAGCGAGGAGATTAGTTAACATTAGTTACAGACATTAAAACTGATCATGGCCAATTTTTATACCAGCCATGTCCATTTGTTATCTATTTATAATATTATTATTATTATTATTATTATTATTATTATTATATTAATATGACGTTATACATTGCCCCCTATTGGCAGAGCCAGGTCATAGCATCTCTTCAATGGGGTTAAACCGTCTAATTGGTTTCTATTTCTTCCAGAACTTTTCCAGATACAGAGAATGGCTCAGATTTAAGTTATTTTGCCTTCCTAGGTCACAGCGCTTTATTGCCCAAATGATCACCCACTTCTTAGCAGTAGATACAACTGAACATAGATTTAATGTAGAGATATATATATAAAATAAGAAAGGAAATTGAACATCATATTGACTTGCATACCTCCTGTGATAATTTAAGTTTAACCTACCACCCTGACTTTATACTCCCATAGGCTGGATCCTGTATGGCCTCTCCTACATCTGGTCCTGCATAATTTACATTTTTATTGTTTGCATCTGTAAGGAGAGACTACAGCATACATTAATAAAAATAAGCAATAGTTTCCCCAAGCCTCCTGCTTGTTGACAATTCTATTAAAGAACTTTCTTAGTCAATAAATTAGTAGACATAATTTATGTACATGCCCTAAATACAAACACAGCATTTCGTGTGACTAAGCAGTTTATGTAATATATTATCATAAATGCAAGATGGACCAGAGGGAAAATACATTCTACCATTATTTATTTTATAATATATATATTTATGTAAATTTTATGTATTATTTGTGTTATCTATTATAATTTTGCTTTGACTCTGACATACATTCTGCCACACAAAATGGACTAATGAAAAGAAATACTGTGTCTTAGAATTAACATTTAATTTTCACGTCTTTAAGTTGTTGACATCCTATTTGTATTTACTGCCCCAAAGAAGATCTTCGATTACTTTTCAATCAGAATTAAATGAACGTGACACTAAAGTATCAGTTACTATGGGGATCGCACTGTTTAGAGATGCACTAAAACCAATGGGCACTTTGAGACATTAGCATCTTAATGGCATGTTAATGGCTGATATGCACAAGTGTCATTGTTGTGTCATATATTGCTGGGCTCTCCGGAGAACCCATAATGCAGTGCGGCACTGACAATAGATAGGGGCAGGCACATCCAGCACATTGTTTTCTAAGGAAATCGTGTTTAAAAAGGGATAGATGGAAGAAGGGAGAAAAAGAGAATTAGATGAAAGGGAGATCACATAGGTAGATACTTCCTGTTATGACAGTATGTGTTTTTGTACAATATACTTTTAACAAGCCAGGATTATGCTTAACATTATTTAATAAACCACATTTACATTTATATTATGAGATAGAGACAGATAAATAGATAGATATCAGTTAGATAGATATAAGATAGATAGATAGATAGATAGATAGATAGATAGATAGATAGATAGATAGATAGATCGATAGATAGAAAGAAGAAATATATATATATATATATATATATATATATATATGATAGATAGATAGATAGATAGATAGATAGATATAAGAGATGTAGATATAAGATATATATATATATACAATAGATAGATATAAGATAGATAGATATATATATAAGATAAATAGATAGATAGAGGATAGATATATATAAGAGATGTAGATATAAGATATATAGATATACAATTGATAGATATAAGAACGATATAAGATAGATATAAGCTAGATAGATAGATATAAACTAGATAAATAGATATAAGATAGATATAAGATAGATAGATAGATGATAGAAAGATATAAGATATATAAATAGATAGATATAAGATAGATATATATATAAGATATATAGATAGATAGATATAAGATAGATAGATAGATAAAAGATAGATAGATAGATAAATATGAGATAGAGCGATAGATAGATAGATAGATAGATAGATAGATAGATAGATAGATAGATAGATAGATAGGAGAAGATAGATATATAGATAAATATGAGATAGAGCGATAGATACATAGATATAAGATAGATAGATGATAGAAAGATATAATATAGATAAATAGATAGATATAAGATAGATAGATATAAGATATATAGATAGATAGATATAAGATAGATATAAGATAG
Source organism: Mixophyes fleayi (assembly GCF_038048845.1). Classification (NCBI taxonomy): domain Eukaryota; kingdom Metazoa; phylum Chordata; class Amphibia; order Anura; family Limnodynastidae; genus Mixophyes; species Mixophyes fleayi. The sequence continues at coordinate 345,608,219 of NC_134403.1, read as the reverse complement.
ATAGATAGATAGATAGATAGATAGATAGATAGATAGATAGATAAATATGAGATAGAGCGATAGATAGATAGATAGATAGATAGATAGATAGATAGATAGGAGATAGATATATAGATAAATATGAGATAGAGCGATAGATACATAGATATAAGATAGATAGATAGAAGATACATATGAGATAGGTAGGTAGATAGATAGATAGATAGATAGATAGATAGATAGATATGAGATACATAGATAATTGATAGGAGATAGATAGAGCAGAGATAGATAGGTAGAAATAAATATATATATATATATATATATATATATATATATATATATACATGATAGACAGATAGGAGATAGATAGATAGATAGATAGATAGATAGATAGATAGATAGATAGATCGATAGATAGATAGATAGATAGATATATATGAGATAGATAGACATTGCTGGTTAATTTTTCATTAACTATCTATCTTTACAATGTATATTTTACCTTTTTATATGATAATGATTCCTTAGTTTTTTAGAGGTTATACTATTTTGTCAATAACAGGACAGTAAATGGTAGTATTGTATTCAAGTAGCTGACAGACTATACATATCCTATAAGCGGTTTTAAATTATGTCTTTTAAAATCTCTATCCAGTCTTTAAGAATGCATTTAACTGTTATTAAGTGCAGAAGCAAAACAAATTTACTATCTATAGTATAATAACACAAAAAAACGATTACAATAAATAGTCTGAGTGATCCATATTCTTAGTTACTTACACATTCTCATTAGTCACATAGATCTCTGTAGAAAATATTGAGATTTTATATTTCTCTAAGGTGTTGGGGAAATAAATGCCCTCATTAAAGAAAGCTAATTCATGCATGAAGACAGTGTTTTATTAAGACCATGACTCTCCAGCCAATTTTTGGATATTTGCCACAAGCAGAACTCATTTTGTTAGAACCTTGAGCAACGTGAGATAAAACGTGTCATTCCCTTTATTTATACTGTATTTCTGTCTTCTCTTATTTTCTTCTCATGTTGTGCCAATACTAGGTCACAGTAATGTTCTCTTTATCACTTTTCAGCCCCCACCCTTTCCTGGCTACGATATATCTACCTACATTGACTGTTCATCACTGTCATCCACAATTGTTCTTTTTCAACTTATTCTTGTAGCAATAAAGCTGCTTTGTTTTATTTCGTTTTAAAGGCACATTTTATTAGAACAATATAATCATAGCCAGGGGAGGGCTGGCAAACTTCAGCCCGGGGGCACAAGACTCGACTCAGCAGCCTATTAGGAACATTTTAAAAGAAAAAAATGCAAGTGGCCCAGTGACCCAGCCCAAGGTAGCCCCTTTTTATGCCCTCTGCCCCCATGTAGCGGCATAGTTAATGGACTATGGCGGGCATGGACAACTTGTGGCTCTCCAGGTGTTGTGAAACTACAAGTCCCAGCATGCCCTGCCAGCTGCGGTTTGGGATCGGTTGGCAAAGCATGCCCGGGCTTGTAGTTTCACAGTTTGTCCAGACCTGGGTTATGGGATCATGCGCCAGATCTGTGCAGCTAATAACACACAAACACCACACACAATGCCTTCATTCTCTACTGACATATCACACCACTGCCTGCCTTATTTGGCCCCCCTTAGTCCTGCCCCTCCTGGCGGCCCCCTTAGCTCTTGTTTGTCCTTACTATGGCTGTCCTGGGAGTCAAACCAGGCTACCAGGGCCCTTATGCTACCAGGGCCCTTAGGCTCAGTTAGGCTGGGTACACACTACACAGAATTTCTCCCGACATGGTATCGATTTTGTCAACGATTAAAAGAGAAAAAAAAGTCCTGCTCAGCAGCCGATTCCTGTGTACACACTAAACACATATTACAAGATTTACCTTCAGATCTGTGCTCTTCATGTGTCATAACCATCGGCTAAAAACATGGTGACTCTGCACACTCCATAGAGATCTATGGACACTGCCGGTCCTGAGTACATTCACACTGCAGGATTGGAACGACATCGTTCCATCGTTGAACGAGATTTTTAGTCCGTTTAAAAACTTAAATGAAACAATACTATGAGAATTGGAACAATAACCGTTCATCGTTGGGGGGTACACACTAATGTGATATCGGGCCGAACGGTCGTTTATCGTGCGATTGGCCCGATAATCATCTGAAAACACTGTAGTGTGTACCCAGCCTTAGCAGTTGCTGATACACTGATCATTCCCCTGTTCTTGGGTGAAGTACACATTATAGTGTAAGCAATGCCATATAATATACATAGCGATGCCAGAACATATGGATCAGTCTTCAGTGCCCTTAATGTGAAAATGTCACTACTACAAACATTCACCTCAGGAGAAGCATTCCTCCCCGCATATAGACTAGCGAAAACAGGACAAATAAGCCCCGCCCTGACCCACCCAAACTTCCATCACATCCATATAGAAACGTCCACTTTTGGGTGAAACCTCAGCTCCTTTCACGTAAGCTATACCTCTTTTGAGGTCCGCAAATGTTGATACAATTGAGAGGTGTTAAATCGATGCCATTGGCGGATCAAGTGATCCAAATGTTACAGCAAAGTCTTCCCCACCAGTACACAGAAATTGTGCACTATATTTTCTTTTCCTTATCCTTTGTTGAGCATACAGCAGCATTTATACACAACATTTAATCAGCATTTACAGCTTAAAATGTAAGCACTGGAATCTGTGCATGAGCACATAGAGAGACATGAAGGTTAAATAGGATTTTTGCTGACAAAATTGACTTTTCTAATTAGTATGTCAGATCAAAAATTAAGGCACATGAAATACGAGATGTTCTGTTGTTGCAAAATTAATCTGGCATCATCTGTAATGCAATTGTTGTGGTACATGTGCCTTCATTTGACCTCATCCTTCACAATATCCGATAGCAGAACCAATATTTATGACCACACATGGAGTGAGCAAGGCAGCTGCAAAACCCAGATGCCAAACTGTGGAATGTATATTACCAGCCATGCCATCTGGGTCCCTGGTTGCCTCGTGTCATTGTCATTTCATTGCCTTGTGTTGCTGACTGTGGAACTACCTTCTATATATACAAGAGGATGTCACATTTGTTTTATTGATGCAATTAGTCTTATATATAGCACAAATATCTGATATCAAATAAGAATTAATATCTGATATCAAATAAAGATCAACTAATCATCACATCTGAATCTGCAAATGACAGCTTAATTCTTAGGACCAGGCTTGGATTTACATTGGGTGCCCTGTGCAAACAACTGCCCCGGATCCTGGAGGTTTGAGCATTACAACGCCGTACAATCTCCCGATGACAAATGAGAGAGCACCAGACCATCTCTTTCTCAATTTCTATCTTTACATCTTTCCTCTCCAACACAGTTCTTGATTACATGAATCACAGTCGAGGTATGACATAATTAATTCCCAGAGCTGACACTCTTCCTGATTGGGGCTGTCAGTCTGTCTCTCGCTCTTCTGCCTCTGCACTATCAGGGTCATTCCACCTGCCCTGTGCACTCCAGGGTACCTGTCTCCATTATCCCCAGTACCCTGCCACGCTTGTACTCCCAGATTGACAGACCCGGATTACACATCTAGCTTCTGGATGTCCCTCCCAGCAAATATCCCCTCTAGTGATACTTGATCCCTGGACAAGTCAAACTGACAGCACCTGGTTTGGCTGCATCTCGAGTGTTTACAGCAACTCACAGCAATATCTCAGATTTCTCACACTGTCTCTGGATTCTAGAACTGACACTCAACTCACACCTATGGGCACTAATTCTTACCCAAAGGGAACCGAAATAGAGAGTGTTCGAGGATTCTCTCAACAAAAGAAAGGGTCTTTCCTCCTCTAACTGCCTTCCCTCACACCCCACTAATTCATACATCACTCATCATCATCATTTATTTATATAGCGCCACTAATTATGCAGCGCTGTACAGAGAACTCATTCACATCAGTTCCTGCCCCATTGGAGCTTACAGTCTAAATTCCCTACTATAGACACACTCACACACAGACAGCGAGGGAGAGACTAGGGTCAATTTTGATAGCAGCCAATTAACCTACCAGTATGTTTTTGGAGTGTGGGAGGAAAACGGAGCACCCGGAGGAAACCCACGCAAAACATGCAAACTCCACACAGATAAGGCCATGGTCGGGAAGCGAACTCATGACCCCAGTGTTGTGAGGCAGGAGTGCTAACCACTAGGCCACTGTGCTACTCAGATCAAATACCTCCGTGATAATGGCCCTTCAACAACGTATCATACAAAAATAACCAACTGTAACTAAACAACAAATAGTGAATCTACAGAACATAGAAGTATCTACTTTAGTTTACAATTTCAGTTATATTAGAAAGCAATTTTTACTCTTCTGTATAATTTCTCCAATAGTGCAAAATGGTCCTTCAGGTTGATGTTAATGGGAAAAACCACCCTTATTGATTTTTGAAATCCCTTCCTGTGCAAAATTGCAGTTTACTAATCCCACTTATTGTTATAGCAGATAATCCTCTGTCCATTCTGGACCTTTCTCTATGGGTCACTCAGGGTATGCAAAAGGTTTAAATGTGTCACCTGTTCACTGCATATATTACATACCACCATAGAATGTACATAAAGCCAGGTGTTATTATTTATATAATACAGTATATGTGTATTAGGCTGAATGTTTGGAAATACTCGATGTCCCGGATGAAAGCCGTTGCCTAGGTAACGGACTTCCTGTTGGTATAGACTTTACCTGGCTCCCATGATCAACTGCAAAATATATCTCTTCTTCTTGCCTAGCTCTATGTTGTCCATTAACCACTCCAATATTAGTTTTAGAATAGAACACAGCATCTCCATTGTAAAGTCATGTGTTATCTATGGATTTGCCTTTTTTAACAGCATCAGTACAAAGTGTTGTATTTTAAATTTCAAGTTTCATGATGTGATATCTGAAATGTCAATAGTAAGTAAAGTAAAAGAAATGAAATATTACATATGAATCGTTCAACTTCCCAGGATTTCAGTGTTTGTGCTAATCTGGATTTTATTGTTGCAGATGGCCATGCAAAGTGAAGGGGTTTGACCCTTGACTGGTGGGCCATATGTTGGAATGCCCCAGAGGCATCATTTCACTGTATTCACTTCCCGTTTTCCTATCTCTTTACCTGTGATCCTTGTTCAGTCACAGTGTTATTGACTGGCTTCCCCGCTAAGTTCATAATCATTCCAAGATGCAGCAACCTATTCTGTCTGTGGCTAGAGGTGTCCCCACCTTTTATATTATTAGTATTATTTAGAAATAGTATAGTGTAGTATGTATGTGCCAACATTTCGGTCACCTCCATTATTTACACATTATTTATTCACATCAGACTAAGAGCGTCATAGACAGTTAATTACAAGTCCATTTACAGTAGCACAAAATACGAATTTCACTACTGTCCATGTCCACAAAAAAGACTTACGCTCTTGTCTGACACAGAGTCAGTCACATCTTGTGTACACGACTCTCTACGCTTATACAGGTGGATCGGGGGAAGCAAATGGCGTGCAAGCGTAGGCACAGAACAATAAGGGCATGTTCAAGTAAATGCGACTGATGTAGACCTGGGGGTAAAATGTAACAAACATGGGTTTCTGCAAGAACTTTGCAGGGGAAATTTAAAACGGCAATGACTGTCAAGGTTTTGCCTTGAAAGCCATTGCCATTGCCCCTGCAAAGTCGCCGTTATCCGGTGACTTGCAGAAACCAATGCTTAATACATTTGCCCCTGGGCTCAGACGCATGTACTCTACCCCTGGTGTAAATTACGTGAACGACTTAGTCTATAGCTGCAATGTGTCTTTGTTTCGGATGTAATTTACTCCTGCGTTGTAGAGGGACATTGCATCAAACGTTACATGACGCCCTAGCACTAGATCTGCATGTCTTGCAATGCTTTGCTCCAGCCCATTTGTAATACCAGCAGTGTTGGAATTACTGGGCATGGTCACTTTCCACCCACTCTATGCACATTTTGGTAACATCATTGTATAGTTGTTTTGATCAGCTTGGGCTACTGTACAGATTGTGACCAAACCCAAAGTGATGTCCTCAAGTTTCATTCCTCAATTTACTGATCTTAGGAGCGTAACAAAGCTGTCTGTGTAACACAATATCATGCCTGGGAAATGTTATTCAGATGACATATTAAACAATGATTAGGGACAGGGGAATCAGCTATTGCATGAAAAAGTGACTGCAATACATTTTATGATCTATATGTAATGACTGGGCGAAGAGAGATGACCTTGACTTTGTCAAAGGTCAAAAACGCACATTGTGAAATGAACCAGGGTCTATAGAATGTCCCTCAGTGATATTGTTTTGCACTTGGAGTTCCCAATCAAGCACAACTCTTGTATAGTAGCTTACATATAAGACTCTTTGTTTACCTATTGCCCAGTCATGTTCAACAATGTGCTTAACAATGAATGTATTCATGTATTCCTCTTATAACTAGAGATGCTCAGGCTCGGTTCCCTGAGAACCGAACATACCCGAACTTAGTAGATCCGAGCTGGCTCAGTACTTTCGTGCTTTTTCAGATTTGAAAATGAGGCAAAACGTCATCATTACGTCGTCAGATCTCGGATCTCACGATTTTTGGATTCCTTTTTAAGATCCAACATAACGGTGGGTGGGAGGTAGGGCGGGCCCAAGGACAATTCCATCTTGCACCATTTTTCTTTTCTGCCACTGCTGTGTGCCAATGTTTCCTAGATGTGCTAGGAACTACAGTGTGCTTGTGTCATTGCTCTGTCGCTTACCATCCAGCCAGGTCGCTGCAGTATTTGTCTGAAAGTGTATGAAAATAATATTGTGTCCTGTGAGGTGGTCAAAATTGACTGCAAATGACTTGAAATTAGTGTTATTGAGGTTAATAATAATGTAGGAACAAACAAAAGAGCAAAATAATGTGGTTGTAGCATATTTTAGGATATTTTCTAAAAAATCCAAAACCAAAACCAAAGCCAAAACACACGAGGGCGGTTTTGCCAAAATCAAAACACAAAACTAATCCAGATCCAAAACCAAAACCAGTTCACAGGGTCAGTGAGCATCTCTACTTATAACATTTAGGTAGAGAGTGTGCCCTTTATTACTTTGGTAATTTAGTTCATAATATCATACTCTAGGGCACCAGATTTAACTGATTATTTACTATTTACAGGACAGATTTGCAATGTGAAAGAACGAAGGACAAATCTCTAAGTATTTCTATAATCTTTAAATATCCATCATTATTTTTTGATCACCATAAAGCAAATTGTCTCTTAACGTATTGCCCTGCACATGATAATTGGTTTCCGTTACTAGAATAAGTGGATTGCTTGCGTTCTGAAAAGGACATGCTATTTTTATTTGGCCATGAAAACTTTTCTAAAAGTGTTTATCTCATTGAAAGTACTTCAAACAAAAGGATATTAAATGGATGATGTTAGATGCTCCTCTCTTATTAAAGGAATGCATTTACATGAAAATGAGTTTCTGCTCTTCAGTGTGTTATTGCCTTTCTGGGAAACTGTTACATACAGTAGTTATAAAGTTGGCAAGTTTAGAAAAAAATAGTTCAAAGTAATTTATGAAAGTGCGTTTGTCACCTAAAATTAAAAAATTGCCCCTTCCCTTCAGTCACCTAGGTATGATCCTGACTGTGCTCTGTCTATCATCATAGGCAGCTTTCTGTATTATACTTCTCTGTGAGATTTTAGTTTGCCAGAGATAATTTTACACTGAGCTTGAAGTCATATACAACCTATTTGCCTATAAGTGATATGTAAATGACTGGTCTGTTAGCCTTCATACAGCTGTGAGAACCTTTGGCAGCAATATGTTGATATATGCTGCAGAGATAGTTATGAACAGCTACCAAGATTTATATATTATATCCCTAGCTTTGTATCGCAAAATGAAAATAAGACAAAATCTAATGTTCCCATGGTAACTTTCCTTGTGTGAACAATTTCTTACAGGAACTGTAATCTTACCAGATTCCTGTAACTTGCATAAGTGTGGGAGAGTCAACTAGTTTACCTTCAGACCAGTTAAGCTGAGGTAGGGTTCACAGAAGCCAACCACAGCCCAGTAATATCCAACTTTTTAGCAACTGAAGACTGTTTGGAATCTCCAACTTCCCAGAGAACCCTAATAAAACCTGTATCAATTGGGCAGCATGGTGGCTTAGTAGTTAGCAACACTGGGGTCATGTGATTGATTACTGACTATGACCTTATCTGTGAGGAGTTTGCATGCTCTCCCCATCTTTGCGTGGAGGCTAAATGGCTGATATTGAATTGACCTTAGTCTCTCTCAGTCTGTGTGTATGTATGTTTGGGAATTTAGACTGTAAGCTCCAATGGGGCAGGGACTGATGTGAGTGAGTTTTCAATACAGCGTTGCAGAATTAGTAGTGCTTTAGAAATAGCTGACGCTGATGATGATATAGGTATCATACACATGAAACACTAGAAGAACACTACTCTGTATGTAAGATCTCCCACTGTTATCCAAACATTATAGCAAGTTACAACAGTCAACACAATGACACAATGGCTCAGTGGTTAACACTGAGGGCCTTAAATATTGAGCTTTACATTCAATGCCAACCCTGGGTGTTTTCTGTGTGTAGTGTGTATGCTCACCCTTTGTACGTGTGGTTCTCCTGCCACTGTCCAAAGACCTTCTGGTAGGTGAATTAACTTCTGCTTAAATTGGATAGGGAAATTAGATAGCAAGCTCCTCTGTACCAGGGACTGATATGCCTGAATAAGAATGTCTCTGATTGTACAGACTTTGTTGTTACTTAATGCAGGTAATAAAAGATTACATTAACAGTCTGAGGTTAGCGTGGACGACAGATTAAAGGCTAACAAGAAGGTTTTTTTTAGCATTAAATATGCATAGAAAAAAATTAAACAACCGAGAGACAATCTTGAGCTGGGATTCCTCTATCGATAATGAAATAAAATATAGCACACCCTCCAACCACAAGAATAAATGGAGCAGAATTAATGCACTGTCTGTTGGGGCAGCCACCTATTTATGGGACAAACAGTAATCGATAATCATGTCCGACAGACAATAGTATCTGCTATCTTTTCTTAATTACCAGTAGTTGAGATGTCTGGGGGACCGGTGGCATGCGGTGAAACATGATTCATTAGCAGGAACACCATCACTTGCCGCCCCTGAGACATTATTCCCTACCACCTTTTAAATGTTATGCTGTGAACACAATAGTGTTTCAGTAGTTAACCACTGTTGACCACTCTCCTTTAAGTCTGTGCTTTATAGATTTTCTCTCTGCACATCTAGAAACTACACATGGATACACAGGAGTTGGCAGAGCTGAAATGATCTATGCAACTGTTTAAATGTTAAAGCTATAATTGTCTATGTGTTGTTCTAGTCCCACCAACGTCATCTCCTGCACGTCTGTGTGTATCCAGTTTAGGGGAAGAGATACACTAGATCAGTGGTTCCCAAACTGTGTGCCTAGGCTCCCTGGGATGCCTCAGCGATCTCACTGGGGAGCCTTGGCCAGGGCCAGTGGTAAGCAATGTGGCGGACTAATTGGTAATTATTTTGGTTTAGTGGTGCCTTCAAATAATTATGGAGACCCTAAGGGTTCCTTGAGCTGAAAAAGTTTGGGATCCACTGCACTAGATGGTTTATTCAAATATACCTATGAAACATACAGGATGTGTGCACCATACTGTATTCAGTCTTCATCTCCTTCTCACCTGGGATGTCCTCACTTTTAAAGTGAGGACATCCCAGGGGTAGGACAATGGGTAGGACAACATTGGCCAATCAGAGCATGAGAATATTCACAACAGCAGGAGATGAGGGTTCTGCATTATCGGAGCCAGTGACCTATCCACTTGTGTGGTTGAGTGAGGACAGGGCTGCTCTTTGTGATAGGGGCAGTGTTATGATTTGAGGAGGGAAATGGAGACAAGTGAGAAGCCACAGTCTGAGAGTTAGGTATTGGAAGATGCAGAGTCTCCGAAAGCGCGAGAGGCCTACAACTAGATTTTCTCTGTAGTCAGAATTAGTTGTTGACATTTTGGGGTGTTAGGGTATATATTAAATTGTCATTCATGGGTCAGGAAGCAATTTTATTTCTCCTGTGAGGTTATATGGAAATCTGTCTCACTGTGGGCTATATTTGCTCTCTTCTAGAATAACATGGCTAAAAATTAGAGAACATTAAACATGTTAACAGTTTTCTGAACATCGTTGAGGTCCCTAACTGCAATTACATATTGTAGGATAGGCAGTTCAGATACTGTTACATAACCGTACTTAATTTACTGTGTCTGCCAATACTTCTTTTTATTCCATACATAAACATAGTAGGTACACTTATAGACTAACGCCAGTCTCGTCCTTTCTATCATTTTCATTTTCCCTTTTGCATCTTTCATTTTCACTCAAAGATATTATGTTATTCTGGTGCTAAAGGTTGGATGTCTATATATTATGTAGATAATTATTTCTGCATTGTCATTTTGATTGTTCTAAACTAGTCTAAATGCTATGTAGCATTGTGTCTCCGTTAATTCACCTTTGGGTGCCATTACATTTGCCTGCTTTCCCTATAGGTCAGCAGTTCTTGCTGGCATGCTCCGATGCGTTATGTCTGCTGGTAGCGAGCGGTGTACTTTTTATGACACAAAATAAATTCATCTGAAATGTACTTAAGGCTTTCAGACATCCATAGGAAAGAGCAAGCAAAATAACAAAACAACAACTTTCAACCACACTTGAAATAATCACAGCTAAATTCACAAAAACAAGCTCACTTGTTATTGTTTAAGGAAATATATAAGTATTAAATAGCTACAAAAACTAAACAAAGAGTAAGCGTCAGCCAAAGGAACACATTACGCTCTTAATGGTGCCATGTTTGCAGATTTAAGAACGTGATAAATTAGCTCAAGGAAATGTAGTTTTTGTATTTTTATATATTTTGCACACAAAAGCTTCTTCTGGTATTGTAAGCATAAGTTCTGCAAGAAGAGATGGAGGTAATGAATGAACAAATGCGGGGTAAGCTGCCTTTGTTGGTAAACTACAAAAACAAAGAATTGCAAACTGCAAATTCATGACCTTTTAGCTTAATAGTTATTTGAATCCAGGAATATCTCAAAATATTGGCACAAATCCCCCGCCTTCCCCACAAAATAGACAAAAAACTAAAGGGCACTAATAACTTCCAAAGTTGATAAGATGTTTATGTAATGTAGTAAGTTGAAATATCACATGGTAGTAAGGATCATCCCTAATAAACATCTTGATCTATAGATTTTAAGTTTGCGAGCAGGGTTCTCTTACCTCTCTGTCTGTATGTATTACCCAGTATTGTCTTATCAGTGTTTGTTCCCAATTGTAAAGCGCTACGGAATTTGCTGGCGCTATATAAATAAATGTTGATGATGATGATGATGATGATGATGATTTGCAAGAGCTGATAAATACTTTTACATTTCCTGTGTTATATTTTTGGCTGACCTCACAATTTTAATCTGGGTTTCTATTTGTTTCCTCTGTTATATATTACTTTGTTGGGATATTGACTTCCCTGTATTGGGTGATATATTGAATACTTCTATAACATGTGAGCCTATTCCAATTTATGTTATGAAGAGTTATCGTTTACGTCTATTGTTATGCTCTATACTCTCCAGTCCGCGATCTATCTCTTGGTAGTGCACATTAGAGCTGCTCTTTTGGTGCCGGCATATATAACAACTAAACAGTTAGTACCAGAAAGTATTGTAGGTAAACGCCTTTTGTCATCATTGCTTCTAACGTAGTTTAACAATTGTATAGTATTAGTATGTTCTTATGTGTTATTTATTTAGTTACAATAAAGATGGGATTAAAAAGCATCTAGACAAGAACCTGCATGTTACCATAAGAAAACATCACACTCTCACCCAGCATGTCACATTGACACAGGGGAGGTAAATGATAAAATGTCATCTGTAATTTTAGCTCCTGAGCGATAACTCATTGTCCTGTCCATTGAAGAGGTTGACAAACTCCTTATTAATCAAGCATGTCTCCCATGTACAGTAAATAGGTTGTCTCCCCAATCACCCCCTCTGTTAGCTTGGTGCTTGAGATGTAATACTTAATGAAAAGCTATGGAGAAAAGACAAGCCCAATTCAGAGGTAGCTATTTCTTGGCTCCAGATAACGGGGGTGGGGAGTGCTGGTGGACATGGTTATTTTAAGAAGGAGTTTTCATTTGTTGAATCATTGGCTGAATCCTAATAATTTGGCCAAAGCAGAAATTTGCTGGAAACCAAACACAGATCCAAGTCCTAAATTCTGTGCATATATATATATATATGAAACATGTAAAATGTTATAAATGTAAAGAATCCATTATACTTTTTATATTGCTGATTGTATACCCCTTTTATCAGTGCACCTGTCTGACTTGCATATATACATGCATGTTGTCTGCACAGATTGTTGATCACACCTCCTTTTTCCAGTATCACAAAAATGTACTTTCAGCACAATATTATCCAATAAATAGCTTTTCACATTTGCTAGATTAGGATCTGTGGCCATATTCCTTAGAGCAATAATTAATGTCATTTTTATTACCAGAAACTCAAGGTTTTCCTTTATAATACGAATGGTTTATGAATGACTGAACAAAAGGAGTACATTCTCTCTAAGGCTCTCTGTTCTCCGGGAGCTTGTCTTTAACAATCCAGGGCAAACATAACCGCATATTTTTAAACCCCTATTGTGAAAAATTATAGCTGCAAAGAAATCTGAATTCAGCAGTTGGAAATGTTTTCATTTAAGATTCTCATTGTGCAGTTAACTCGGCATGAATACAACAATATTATGCAGTGTCTTCCTGCAGTATTTGCAAGGAGCTTAAAGATGTTATTTTGTTGAATTTAGAGATATGAAATTATACGTCTTCGCTTGGCACAAGCAATCGTGGTTCAGGATCAGTTTGTTTACCATACACCAAATAAATACAGTAGCGGACTATCCCAAGCTCAATCTGGAATGTGACGAAGGTGACATCAAAGGGCGACGTTCCATGAGACAGGACTTAAGACCCAAGTCTACATCCCTTGTTTTTAATGCCTTATTTTTAGTACATTTTTTACTTTGGCCCTTCTGGACACCACCCCTTCTATCATAAAATATATCCGTTGTAACCACACACAGCTGTTATATTTCTCCAATACATTGGCTACAAATTTGACTGGCACACTTAGGGCCTCATTTAGAGTGAGCGCAATGTGCGTCTAAAGCTAGGTACACACTACACTGTTTTCGTCCAATAATCGGCTAAATCAGCCGACATACGACCGCTCGTACAAAAGTCGGGTCAGTGTGTGCAGGGACACGATGGTCGAAAGTCTGCCCAAATGGACGATTGTCGCCTCATTTGGTTGGTCGTACCATTTAATATTTTCCTTCCAATCTCGTTTCCGCTGTGTAGTGTGTATAAACTTCCGACCGATCCACAACAGCGAGTACGAAATTACAGTCATTGCTCAAGACAACATGGCTGTAAAAAGTCGCTAAAGGGACGTCCGCTCTTCCCTTTATCGTCCTAAACAAGGCTGGTGTGTATGCAGTCCATGGACCGAGCGATCGGACCATCGATCGCATGTAAAATCGCACGGCAAAAAAAAGTTGGTTGAAATTTCTGTAGTGTGTACCCAGCTTAAGACGTACATGCAAGAGCAGGTGTATGAGTGTGCCGCAGCTTGGTAGGGAATTACGAGTGGGACGCAACCCCAGTTGCGTCCCACTCGTTATACCCTGCCGAGCTGCATATAGTTCCTGCAGCTAGCTAACTGCTTGCGCCACCTAAGTCCTGCCGCACTTTTTCAGTCTTTTTGACCTGTGTTCCATCTGCGTCTTGATCCGTCTAGAGTAGTTTTTGCGGGTAGACGCCCATAGTATCTAAATTATTCGTGGTCACGCCTACATAACTCCGTGTTCCACCCTGTCCCTCTTACTGAGACGCAAACTGCCGCAAGTGTACACTGTGTCTGAAAAGCAGACGTAACTGATGCTTGCTGCGCATGCGCGTCAGTGGAAATGTGCACGATGCGCCTGAAATGGACTTTGCGTCCGACTCTAAATGAGGCTCTTAGTATCCATTTATTGCAAAAGAATATTTCTTTGGATAAACTGCTGCAACAATAAAGATCTATTCATATACCATACATCTGACATTATAGAAAGTGACATTTCCAGATCAAAGGCCCCAAACATTATGAATATTTGCTATCTATATAAAGCCAACACATAGCATAGCTCTAAATTAATGTTATATAGTAAAATGTAATAGTCGTAATATTATTATTATTATTATTATTATTATTATTATTATTATTAATAATAATAATAATAAAATAATAATAATAATAATAATGTTAATAGCAATAATAATACTAATATGTTGCGACAAACATAAAATGTAGCAAGTTTAAATAAAAAAGGTAGATTTATCAAACTTTCTAGAACAGAAAAGTGGAGGTGTTGCCTATAGAAACCAGATTCTAGCTATCATTTTGTACTAGATAATGATCGCTAGAATCTGATTGGTTGCTACGGACAACATCTCCACTTTTCCTTTTTAGAAGTTCTGATAAATCTGCCTCAGAGACCGCAATTAAAAGACATGTTTTGGCTCATGGCTCACATAGTATACAAGAATTGCTAATCTTAGGAGATGAAGAGGTCCAGTGGCAATTATTACTCCAATGAAGATTACCAGGTATAGCGACAACAAAATGCTGATTACTATAAGCCCGATATGAAGGAAATACAGACTTACCATAAAAAAGTCAAGACACACACAAACATGTCCGACACGCCTGATATAAATTCCGACTGCAGAAAATGCAGCATGTGGGATTGTTGTCACTTAAAATGGCGACAGTCAGATTGCCGGTTTTAAGGGGGAAATGCCAGGACCTGCCGTCTGTATAATCTGGCAGCACGGTGGCTCAGTGGTTAGCACTTCTGCCTCACAGCACTGGGGTCATGAGATCAATTCCCGACCATGGCCTTATCTGTGTGGAGTTTGTATGTCCTCCCCGTGTTTGCGTGGGTTTCCCCTGGGTGCTCCGGTTTCCTCCCGCACTCCAAAAACATACTGGTAGGTTAATTGGCTGCTATCAAATTGACCCTAGTCTCTCCCTCTCTGTCTGTGTGTGTGTTAGGAAATTTAGACTGTAAGCTCCAATGGGGCAGGGACTGATGTGAATGAGTTCTCTGTACAGCGCTGCGGAATCAGCGGCGCTATATAAATAAATGATGATGATGATGATGATAATCTAATATAAGGGTTAGGTTTAGGGTTAGGGTTAGGATTAGGGGGTCCAAATTATTCAGGCACCAGGTCCTGACATCTTTTATGGTAAGTCTGTATTTCCTCCATGTTGGGTTTATAGCAATCAGCATTTTTTTGTCACTATATCTAGTGTCGGAATTATTTTTATTGGAAAAACGTACCACACCCAAGAAGTCCAGCATGTCAGATACATGTGTGTTCACTGGGAAGGCTTTTACCTATGCACATCAGACTTCCTGTCTGTAAGGAGTAAAGTTTGATGATGGCGTGTAGTGAGCTATACGGCAAGTAAAAATGTGAATTGCTTTAGTTCCTGGCAGCGCATGAAAACTTTTACACATCTTGTATTGTGGTTCTACACACATAGCAAATATTTACATTGCTTAAATGCACATCATAACTTGCTAAAGTGCTTGTAAAAAAACAATGGTTTATATTGTGTGGACATCTTAAGCCAGCGGGGGGGGGGGGGGGGGGGGGGGAGGTATGATCGCTCCTCTCACTGTTTATTTAGCACTTGCTTATCTTTTTCTAATTTTCTTAGCAGCAAAGCTAGCAATAGTACATAGAAAGAAAACCATTCACATCACTAGGGGCTAGATTTAATAAACTCTGGGTTTGAAAAAGTGGAGATGTTGCCTATAGCAACCAATCGGATTCTATGTATCATTTTCTTAGTACATTCTACAAAATGACAGCTAGAATCTGATTGGTTGCTATAGACAACATCTCCAATTTTTCATACACACAGTTTAGTAAATATACCCCTATATGTCCTTACAGTAAGTCCCACGTCTCCATTAATAAGGGGTCCACCAGTAACCCCAAGTCATAGCAAGCACCCCTTAGTATGATAATTACAGGAATACAATGGAAAATAGCTTTATATTATTGGAATATTTTATGAGTTTCAACTCAAAATTAGTATCTTTAAACTTAATAATAACTTAAACAATATACACATCGTTTTCCTATATAACTGCAGTGAGGTCCTTTACCGTTTTAAAATCTTAAGGTGATTACCACAGACCCTCCACTTCTGAAGCAGTGGGCATCCATATCCAAAAGACGTGAATAACCATACGTGCAAGTTGGTGTGAGCAGGATATAACTCCCAAGAACCTCAACAGCCGGGACAAGTTCTGACTGTTGGGGCAACAAGTCGGTCCAATAGAATAGCAGCAATGTGACAGACATTTTTGTTACTGGCAAAGGAGTAGGTTTATCTGGCCTTCTGAAAAGGAAAAGTGGAGGTGAGCCCAGAGCAACCAATCAGATTTTAGCTATCAATTATCTAGTTCATTCAAAGATCATAGCTAGGATCTGATTGGTTGTTTTTGGCAACACCTCGACTTTTCCTTTTCAGATGGTGTGATAAGCCTAACCCTAAGCCTTTCTTGTGAGTGTAGTGCTGTAATACAGATAATGACATTACCATCTACTCTCCGCAGTATCCAGGTACGAGCAGCAAATATTCTGCTAGTAACAGCACAGAAGACATGATAAACATCCCTCATATATTTTTATTGCTATCTTGTTTTTCCCTGTATCACTGAGTGCAACTAGGTGACCGTAATAACAATTGTACCCTTAAGGGTTATAGTACATTCTCCATGTAAAGTTTTATTTCTTCTAAAAAAAAATGACAGTCTCACACAGGGCAGCTCCGAGCCGATTTCTGCAGATCTCTGGATACTGGAGACGTTAACCTGCTGTATAGATAAACCTCCCTGGAGAGATAATGAAGATGCAGAAAATTGCAACTTTTTTTTATTTCGCCTTCCAGCATTACAAATCCTGGATAACGCAGGTAGCAGGTGGCTCTAATTTCACACCCTTTGAGCAATAATATTCCTTTCTCAGAGACTGTTTTTTTTTGTCGTGCTAAAATCCTGCCTGAAAATAATCTAAACAAACATATTAGCCGGTATTAATATGCAGAACGCCCTGCCTGGGATTTATGACGTACAGCACTTTGTTTGTTTGCTAAACAAAACACATTTAGCAATCTAAGAGAACAGTCTTTTACTGAATATTTTAGTAAATAACAGTTGTAGATCAACTTCACTGGCATAATGCAAAGTGGAAATATTCCGAGAAACGAGAATGACTTTTACACGCCTAGTGTGATGGATCCAATAAGACTCTATTATCGAAATGGGGACCTAAAATTGAGCCTTGATTTGGACGTAAGCGTAAAATTATAGCCACAAAATTGAGGCAACTCAGAATATATGAATTTAGTAAACAGATGCGCCTGCATGAAAATGCACCTTGACGCGGCTGAATATTTACAGTGCATGCTACACAATGCCGCAGGACCGCCACCCTAAAAGTAGAATAATTGAAGAAAAAATACAAAAAAATGTGTGCCTCCCCGAAAATAAGTAAGTAGCACTAGTACTAATGCCTAAAACAGGGGACAATGGTTTGGGGTCCCCATGTAATGCGGCCACCACAAACAGGCTATGCCAGACTACAACATGTAAGGAAGACCAGCAGCTTGGTGCACCCACTGTCATAATGTAATACCAACCGCTACCTAGGCGAATCGGGCACTTTGTGTGATCCAACAATTACATTTCCATAGGCAAACCGAGGGGGGGGGGGGTTTCCTAGTGCCTGGAAATCCCCTTCAAGCCTGGGGCACTGTATAAATGAGGTGGCTGGACCCTGCCCCCGCTTCACACGGCTCTGCTTGAAAAGGGAGAGCTGCGTGCACCTAACAATAGTGCACGCAGTATTGCCCATGTATATTATGGGAATAGGAAGAGTTGGAGAGCAGCCAAGCACTGTCTAAAATTATAGCCACGCCTCCATGCATGCTGGTCACACCCATTGGCGGCGTGGTGTGGAAACCCCCCTCTACAAATCCTGCGTTTGCCCCTGACTTCAGTGAAGAAGAGCTTTTCCCTGGTGCACTTTGCTCAATATAAAGCTTCGAACACGCAAAATTGCCACATGTAATACAGACAGTATAATGCTCTCTTGCTCTTATGATTAAAATAAGCCTTCCATAAGTCTATACTAGGCAGCATTTTAGAATGAAAATTTAAAAGTGCATATTTAGTATACAGAGGCGCCTCTTGTGAGCGGAGGTAGCGCTATGATATGCCACCATCATGGTACACTAATACAAAGCCTAGTCATTTTGCGCTACGCATCCAGTGTGTATTGTGAATTAGGTTCACTGTTCCTGGCATTCCCCTTGTCACTAACTTTTTAGCCTGGCTCCTCACAGCGACTTTACAGTGACGCTAGTGGCGCTCTTCCCAGCGAATGTATTGTGAATTTAGCGGTGCTCCTCAATGTGAATTTTAGTGGTGCTCCTCATAATGTCTTTACAGGGGATTTAGCGGTGCTCCTCACAGTGACTGTATTGTAATTTTAGTGGTGCTCCTTTCAATGAATTTAGCGGCACTCCTCACAGTGAATTTAGCTGTGCTCCTCACATTGGCTTTAGAAATACAGGCTCAGTGATCATTTCTGTGTGTATGATATTATGACCGATCACCAGTAATTATATATCTTTTCTTCCATTATGTTTAGTTCACTTTCTGAATAATGGGTTTCTGTATAGAAGATCCCATATTTGTATATGTACAGTCATTTCTTTCTGTGGGAAGAATGTAGCACTAAACAACGAGACTGCATTAATCTCTCATTTAAAACACATTTATGTATCCGCTGTTGGTATGCAGGCTATTTGAATTTACAACCGTTTCATGCAGCCTTTATGAAGTAATATAATTTATGTAAATTGTCTCGGACCACCTATGCTGGGAGAGGAAATACGGTGCAGACTGTTTCATATTACACTGTACAGAACAGATTTGCATGCAAGAAAAAAATATTATTGTGCTCACTATAGTTACTGTCCATTTAAACATTTATTTACTTTGAGAATACACATGAGTAGACCAAGTAAGGATGTTTATTGATTGGTAATGTTCAACATAATGCAGGGAAAATTAATGAACTATTAATTCACACACATGTTTGCATACGGCTTATATATAGAAAAACAATATGATTATTAGATTATTATGATTAGTAACCAGAACAACGGTGCTGTAACTCATAGCAACCAACCAGACTATTTCATTCATTATCTAGCCAATCTGTTGCTATGGGTTACTGCACATTAGAAGGTTTGTACTTTTTGTTAGTAAATAACCTCCTTATGTACTTCAGTAAGTAGGGTACGTATATAGCATTTCTGCCTACGACACTGCCTGTTTGATCCATACTACCCTAGAGTCTGCAGGATAGAGCATTAATCGGAGTGCTTTGACATAATAGTAATAAGTGCTCATTATCAATGTATTGGTTGCTTCAATGTCATATTATTATACACCAATGGGCTGCTTCCACCACACTGTTCTAAACCCTAAATACCTTAAATTAATGACTCACATAATGAACCTGAAATAAACCACACGTACACAGAAATAAATTTTGGCGAACTAAGGTCACAGTTTATTAATTAGTAAGAAATTGTCCAGTCATAGCGAACTTTATTAGAATACTTTAAAAGGGGGTGGCCAGCCGGCCCAGATACCCCGGCGCAAACCTTACGGCGTCAGAAAGACTCCACCCCCTCTGGCCTCACGGGTACGCTTACTAAAACGATACTCCGGGCACCTGCAAAGGTGACCCCCTAAAGAGACAGGATCGAAGTAGGGATGACTCCCACGGCCAACCCAACTAACTGCGCCCTGTATTAACCGCTGCCTGCACTGCTTTCCCGCTACTGTGCCTCTTCTGAATGCAGAAAGAGAAGTATGGTTAGAACACATAATACGTACTAACATAAACCACATATAACATAAAAAAGGGGTGGGAGGGCGGGTGTTCCATGAGTATAAAGGAGGAGCAACACCTCTTCACACAGGATTATTAGCAGGTCTCCAGACTACACCCCGGCCACCTCATTGGCCATGAAAAACATAACAATTTAGCCCTTTAGGGTAAACAATCAGTGTGCCTAACACAAGCCCGGCGTTTAACTACGTTCCTCTCTATTCAGGTCCTGGCTTTTCCTTTAGCAAGGACATAATAGCATACACATAGGTGGTATAATTGCTGCAGTACTTGGTTTAGGTGAACCAGACCAATAGCACTTCAACAAAACCGTGCACTACTTTGACTAATACGCTGGTATAGTGCTGTCCTGTGATGCCCTATTGGATTATATAGATCTCCACAAGTGAAACAGGAGGCTTTGCAAATTTTTGCAGCGGAGCCTAAATCTGCCTAATTAACCTACTAATTGTTAGCCTTATGCTGTCTGACTATATTACTGGGATACAGCTCATGTATCATAACTTAGCCATGGATTCATTAAAGCCCTAGATCCGGCAATGACGTGATGTAAGGCGTCTCACTATTTACCAGGATGGCAATAGATGGGGGTCAGTAATGGAAAAAATGCTTAATTATTAAAATAAAGCAATTTTTGTTTTCTGTTTTTTTTAAATAAAGTTTATTTAATTATTTTTTTCAATAACTTTATTAATAGTCCGGGGCTTCTAGTTCCAGCACACATGGAGTAGGCAGCGATAGAAGATCTTCAAAATACCTGGGTTTTGATAAATAGACCCCTTAGTAAGGGGATACTATTATTACCATTTATAATACGTGTGAATATGATTTCTGGTTATATGGTATTTTGTGCAATCTGAAAAAAAAAATATTTATTTTTTTATGACACTTTTGATTGTAAATATTAAACTTTTATTCAGTGTAGTGTTTTTTTGCCAGCAATATAGACATAAACGATTATAGTGTAGAATCTGGGCTGGGACCACTTATCAATCACACATCAGGTCTTTGTGGCCGGGGTGCTGTATTGGGTTACATCATTAACAAATAGCAATCTAATGTCACCAACTGCAGATGTCCACAGGACCATAGAGGGGAGGCAGACTACACCAGATATTAGTGAATTACAGGGGTCACAATGGGTATCTTGATTTCACAGTGATTTAGAGTGACAGACTAGTCAATACTTGCTGGTCATAATCATGTATAGAATGGGAGTCTTATAGTAATGGTGTAATGGACTATTTACAAAATCCTTATTCAATTACAGCTGTCATTACATTATGGGGAAAAGAAAATGCAAAATTTAATCACGAAGCTTGTGCACCTGATCACCTGATAAAACACACACGTGTGTGCATGTTTGTGTACGCGTGTAAGTATAGCTTTGTGTGCTAATGTGTGTAGAGTTATATACACATTTTATACAGATGAAGGAGATATTATTAAATGATGATGGTTATAATAACATATATGATCTATTTACATGCTGGTGTGGGTGATAATGGATACGTGCAGCATTGAAATTGACACAAAGTAGTGAATGCTTGTCAGAAAGTGTATATACATATCCATTTACTTACATTATTTATATTTTTGTTTATCAGAGTTAAAACACATTTACCAGGCTTGAAGAACCAGCGTTGAACACTTGGGGCTAGATTTACTAACCTGTGGGTTTGAAAAAGTGGGGATGTTGCCTATAGCAACCAATCAGATTCTAGCTGTCATTTTGTAGAATGTACTAAATAAATGATACCTAGAATCCGATTGGTTGCTATAGGCAACATCTCCACTTTTTCAAACCCGCAGCTTAGTAAATCTAGCCCCTGATATTAATGACCATGTGTACAAGCCCTTATATATATGACATCCTTTTCTGTTCCACTAAGTTTATAACTTTCCCTTCCCATGTCTATAAAGTACAGCAACCATCTTCTGGAATCACAAACATCATTTTAAGAAAGATAGTAAGGATTAGGAGCAGCTGGACAGAACATGTGTACAGTACTGCAGTGTGTGGGATTGCATTATAGTATTTCTGTTATATCCCAACATTGCCACACACAGAAACCTTAATCATAACATAAAAATCCATTTCAGTGGCGAGCATAGTCTGTTTACACAAGGTGCTTATTTGTAACCATTGCAGGAAATAGCGACAATTCCAAAGTTGCTTGCCAACAGCATTATACAGATCACAGCAAACTATTATTATTATTTTTTGTGTTATTTGCCTCCCCAAGTAGCTTCTATGCAATCTATAACAAAAAGTAAATATTTAGTCTAGTAAGTGTGAATTGCTAAAGTAATTTAAACATGTCAGCTATATAAAACGGTGCTCAGTTAAAGGAAACATAAATGTTAGGCCTAGTAGCAATGTTTGGTGTATGTTTTGTATTCTGTACTACATGCAGTCGGTAGGGAAATGATCACTTTATTTTACATACATCTTTTATTTGTTTATACATCTCTTATTTGTGCCCATCATAGACTGATGAGCACACTATCTGTCCTACTCAGTAAAATGACCAGACCTCCATAGGTAATGGAATTATTTGGTCTTATTTTGTACCATGGTGCTAAGCGCGCAAATTATTATTGTTATTATGATAATGATGATCAGACTTTTGCTTTCATTTTTCTAAACTGTACCAGTAAATAAATGTTATAATCTTCTTGGTTGCTACACGTGACATTAAATAAGTAGAACATGTACTGTAACTTATAGTAACCAATCAGGTATTAGCTTTCCTAAGTCTGGCTGCACTGGACTGTCAAATGGTGATAATATGATTTTATTTATATGGTGCCAAAAGAGTTCCGCAGTGCCAGTAGGGAGGATGAAATGGCTAAACAAGACAAATGACATGACATAATATAACATAACACAATATAACATGACATAATATAACATGACATAATATAACATGACAAGATATAAAATGACGTAATATAACATGACATAATATAACATGACAAGATATAAAATTACGTAATATAACATGACATAATACAACATGACAAGATATAACATGACACAATTGGCAAGAGATGATATGACATGACAAGTACCATATACAACAATACAGGGGTAACAGAGAACAGGTCATATAGTAGAGTGCTGGCACAGAGGAGGTTGAGGGTGAAGCACAGCAGCGAGGTAGAGGAAGAGAGAATTGGCTAACAGGATGGCTGGAAAACAAGCATGGGGGATGAGGCAAAATCGTGTGCATGGGATGTAAGGACATGGCATAATACACCACAATATAAGGATTGTCCCATTCACAATAAACAACTGTTTAACTAATGTTCTTGGTACAGAATCCTAGTATCTAGGGATATATAACTCACACTATGGCAGTACATGTTGGAGCCAACTAATGCCATTCATTTATGACCTAACAGAAATAAACATTAGTATGGTACATAATATATATTATATATAGGCAGCTATAGATTGAAATATCACAAAAGGACAATCTATGTGCAATTAGAACTGCACCTGGTGACAAAGCTTAATGTATAGATTGTTAGTCCGCTTCTTAATCTTATATTTACATGTAAACAGGATTATTGCTGATTTTGATTATACCTTTACTTTGAGGACTTTTTGTGCTCTGGGAACAGGCCAATCCCACTGGTATTACACAAAGAGCCCAAGCTCTGTCCCCATTTATTTTAATAGAATTAAGGCTCTGGTCCTCGCTCCTCCCAGGAGGATATGTTTTTGTTATGGTTTAGATGGTTTGGTAAATTACTGAAAAATATGCTTACGTAGCACTATGTGTGGAACACAGCTAACTGATTTATAGAAGTAATAATTACCGAGCATATGTGTTTCTTAGTATATGCTCATTTTATAATATAATAAACTGCACAAGTTGTGAAAACTATTGTCAGAAAAATATTACTAAAAAAGTAACTATTTAATTTGCCGCATACTAAATCGGGAGATGCCTTTATGACACATATATTTACAGTGCATGTTATTAATATATTCTCAGTTTTGTAACAAGCTACTCAAATAAAACAACCCAGGCATATTCATTGTTCAGCTGCTTAACTAGTGAAACAAATCCCTTATAAATGTTCTAAAGGTACAAAGAAAAAGTTTCACATATCAGCAATACGTCCATACTGTGTGACATTAAAAAACTAGAACTCTTATGTCCCTGTCTTAACACTAGAACTCCTATGCTCCTGACTTAATGCTAGAACTCATATTTTCTTGCCTTAACATGTTCTTACCTTAACACTAGGGGGCATATTTACTATGCAACGATTCCCGGCACTTTGAAGGTGTTTTCTTCAAACGGCAGTTTTATTAAAGACAAATCCCATCTACCCACTACCACTACCCATAGAACTCCTATGTTCTTGCCTTAACACCAGAACTCCTATGTCTCTGTCTTTCGAATGCTAAGTGTTCTTCAGCGAAAGTAGGATTTTTGGTGAATCAGCTTAATGCATAAATAGGCTTACCAGTACCCAAATACCCACAATGCTTGTGCTGGCCATGAATTAGTAACCGTGTATAGAGAACTACTAAACAACTTAAAATATAGGATGTTGCCAAATTGTGCCTTCATGTGTGGATAGATTAAACATTGACACTGGCAGCACAGTGGCCTAGTGGTTAGCACTTCTGCCTCACAGCACTGGGGTCATGAGTTTGATTCCCAACCATGGCCTTATCTATGTGGAGTTTGTATGTTCACCCTGTGTTTGCGTGGGTTTCCTCCGGGTGCTCCGCTTTCCTCCCACACTCCAAAAACATACTGTTAGGTAAATTGGCTGCTATCAAAATTGACCCTAGTCTCTCCCTTGCTGTCTGTCTGTGTCTGTGTCTATGTGTGAGTGTGTGTCTATGTTAGGGAATTTAGACTGTAAGCTCCAATGGGGCAGGGACTGATGTGAGTGAGTTCTCTGTACAGCGCTGCGGAATAAGTGGCGCTATATAAATAAATGGTGATGATGATGATGACACTAAAGCATAATAATAAAAAAAAGAAGCTATTACTGTCACATGTTTTTTGTAAGTGTCATGTAATGTAAGTGACTGAAACCGTAATGAATCCAAAGTTGGGATATTCTCTTCCCAGTAGCCAGCCCATGATACTGCCACATTAGGGATCTCCGCAGCACTACAGATCAAGTGGTATCACTGTGTAAGTACTTAGCACTGGTACCCTGAGCTACCTCATCTTGCCCTGCCGCTTATGTCATGTTACCAAGTCAACTGCAAGCAGTGATCCATCTATACTAACTGTGGTGTTGACTTGATTTGGAGTGATAGCTCCCGTACCAGTCTGCTTCCACTTATAGCGAAATAAAGGCATCGATTTTGTTTCTGTGTTGGAAGAAGTGAATCAATACACCAAAAACTGTTAAAACAAGTTGTTCCTATTTCACTCAGCTCTAGTGATATATATATAAATATAAATGTTCTTCATGCGATAAAATAGGACAATCCAAATGTTCCAGCTTGATACAAGTGATTGACTTCCCCTCATGCAATGCTCTTTTGTGCTGAAAGACAGTTTTGTATGTTTTGATGTTGATATTTTTGCTAAGATCAAATTCTGAATTCTAAGCTGACCAAGCATGAAATTGTTTCTAGAAATTGTCAGAGCTTTTTAAGAGATAGAAAATCGGGAGAAAATTGTAAAAAATAGTTATGTGTTGAGGAGGTATTAACCCTACAAGATATAGAAGTAATGGTAGAACATGTTATGTTTACGTTATATAGGTTCAGTGACTTTGGGCTAATATACCTGGAGGTTCCTATACTTTTGATACATAACTGCAGTATCTAATCTGTTTGCCGCATTGTTAGAGTAGTATAAAAGTATTTCCAACTGATTACAATATTGTGTGTGTTATTGTTCTCTTGTCATGTGGTTTGTTTTTTGATCACGTGACATCCACTGCTATAACCCATCTGCCCACTGAAGTGGATGGGGGTGGGGCCTAATGACGCCATTCACAACAAAGTCATCCTAGCCCCACTTCCGGCAGTATTCTCCCGCGAATTGCGACATTTGAGCAGTGGGGGTGGGGTCTAATTATGCATTCTGCTTGGCCCTGTGTTCTGCAACAGGAACTCCCCCCTGGGATCTCCCAGAGGGGATATCCTAAAAGTTGGCAAGTATGTTTTTAGGCTATATAAGCACAAAAGTGATCAATCGAGTGAATGACTGATTACAGTTTAGAACATGTCTAAATGTTCAGAAGACACATAAATAATGCTGGCGTAGCAGATACAAATTAAATAATAGGTAAATCATACATGCCAACTTTTAAGATTTCTCCCCTGGGAGATCCGGGGGGGGGGGGGGAGTCATGTGCCAAGGGGTAGGAGGGGGGCGTAGTGACATTGTCGCGTCACCATAGCCATTGGCGTGATTAAGCCCCGCCCCCTCCATTCAGTGCCGTGAATTTCGGCAAATGCGGGAGTTTTGCCTACTCTTCCGGGAGTCCGTGAGGACTCCCCGAAATTCGGGAACCTAGAGAGTAGGCAAGTATGAGGTAACTGCTCTGTTTCTGTATATAAATTCCTATAGGACCCTTTCATTGTAAGCACCCCACTAGAGGAAATGTTCTTTTCTGTTTTGTACATTAATTCTGAGTTACTATGTAACAAAACTGCAAAAATGTTATCACTTTAAAACCAGCAAACCAAAAAGTAACATCTGGGGATATATTTACTAAATTGCGGGTTTGAAAAAGTGGAGATGTTGCCTATAGCAACCAATCAGATTTTAGCTGTCATTTTGTAGAATGTACTAAATAAATGGTAACTAGAATCTGATTGGTTGCTATAGGCAACATCTACACTTTTTCATACCTGCAGTTTAGTAAATATACCGCCTGGAGAGTATGTGGTTGTGCAAAAAAGTGCTTTTGAATTCCACATTTTTAAAAAAGTTGCTATGATTAATTATGATCCTGGTTTGGGGGTTCCATAAGACAATCCCATTTTTTGACACTGTAAATCTGTAAACTGGACCCATTCCAGCTCCAGAGGCAATTCAAACCTTTTTTAGGAGAGGGGACAGAGTCAGTGAGGCCTAGTTAGCCGGAGCTGGAGGACGGGTCTGTACGAGGAACGGAGGAGCCCCTGTAAAAACGGCTGTATGCAGCAGTCCCCAGCTAGGGGGAGAGGGGAACCTTCCTAAAATATCTTTCTATGTGGTAATGTAGATTTATTCATCAAGAAGAGTGTTGAAACATAAGTGGCTCCTTTTATGATCTTTCTCATCCTCTTCTGCCATCTATTATAGATTTGTCTCTTTTTGTTTACTATCACTATCTGGCTCCTGTCCTACGTCAGGTACATAGTGACATTAATTGCTTGCTTTTTTGGAGGGGGGGGGGCTTGAAAATGTTGCAAAAATGTTGTCACTGAAGAAGTCTTTCACAAGCCACGAGCAAAGCAAAAGTTGCTCTTCAATTATAACTATGCAACATATTGGGGGTCATGCTGAATTGGACGCAAGTTGCGTTTGCGGTGTATAATGCGCTTTTTTACTTAATTTTGGAACTAGTGCTTTGTGCGCTTGCACAGTAGTAAAAAAGATTATTATGCAACTAAAACGGAATGTGGTCCAACTCAACATGACCCCCATTGTGGGTATCATTATCATGCACGTTTTTCTAGGGCAGGAGGTTTAACAAGTGTCCCCCAATGAGCGTAATATTATATTTCCTGGCCATAAATAAAAAGAATGTAAAAATAACAAAGTGCAAACTTAACATCCTGCAGGTTCAAATGTGTGTCCGGAGTGCGTTTCATTATTGTTACATATTTATCACAAACCAAACACCGTATTACATTTCACTCCTGAATTCCTTTCATGCTTGGGAACAGTATGGTTCCTACATTCCAAATGCATATGGATAAGATGCTAAACCATTGTATATTTCATGTAGATTTATGCGTTAACAAGATTTTCTTTGTTTACCCAAGGATTTATCAAAGAAACAAAATCTATTTGAAAAGTTGAAAAAGGCTATTTGCATTCAGTAAATTTGGTGCAGTTTGTTTAGCCCCAGCATTGTCCAAGTCCTGCAGCTGGATAGCTTTAAAGTCCTAAGTGTTCCTCATTAGTTAGGGGAAGGGGGGGGGGGGGGGGGGTATGGGACTGGACATATGCCAACAGTGTCCGTTTCCCTCTTGGAGATTTAGGATGATGAGGAGATAAAGGGTCTGGTGACCAGATGGAGCTTGTCAGATTAGCAATTGGAGCACCGTAAATAGCAGAGTCATATATTTTTTCCCCTCTCTCTTCTCAAAGCACAATTGATTCTCTTCATAATGCATGTGCATATTTTATGGTTTTAGGCAGGAAAAGGCTCAGCAGAAGGTTGGCTGGTTGGTTACACCTCTAGCAGTTGCCTCAGGCCCATCTTTCCTCCTAATAGGGAACATTAGCAACTAGTGGCTCAGGAAAGGCATCGAGAAATGTCTCCTGGGTACCAGCAGGCCACACGAAGTGAGAACCTCCAGCCAATGCAATGCGCTTAGTGCTCCAGAAGGGATTTAATATGATCACATAGATGTTTACAGCTTTGCCAGCTCATCCTACTCACTAATGTCAGCTCATTCTACTCACTAATGTCATATGTGATTTAGAAGCTTATTATCTTATGGACGGGGACAGCATTTTTTCATTGCTAAAGGGAAACAAAATATTTGATGCTCTTTTTTGTGCATATTTATGTATACAAAAGCCTAGGTGACACTGCACAAGAGGTGCTGTCACCCATAACAACCAATCAGACGCTGTCGTTTCTCCAGTATAGCTTACCAATGAGGAGTCAGATTGATTGTTAGAGATTACGACACCTTTTCTTGTGTTAAATGTGCACCAGTTTTCATAAACTGTTATCTGTTTTCAACAACAGAGTAAGCCACATAAATCTATATACAATGGGCCTGGTTCATATTGAAATACAACATGAATGCAATTTGCATTTTTTTAAAAAATCAGACGTAAATTGCAGGCACGTACATCCGTATTCAAGGATAAGCGGATTTTAAGAAATGTTTCCATTTGCATACGGATATGCAAGTCCCATAAGAACGCATGGAAAGAAAAATAAAAAACATTGACCATTCTTAATACTATAATTATTACTAAAAAACATTTTTTAAAAAACTATCTTTTTTTATTTTTTCCCTTATATGAAATACATAAATTAGGATGTTATTAGTGCCTACTGTACATGACACATATTTACCTACTTTTGACAGGCTCCCTCCGGGAGATCACTGAAGAGGGGTGTGAAGGGAGGGCGGAAGGGGGCGAGGCTTTGAGATTCGCGTTATTTTGCTCCCCCAGTAAGGTATACCTGTTTGGGGTCTTTTTACAGTGGTAAAATAGACCCAAAGCAGGCATCACGTCCTCTGGGGACAGAGCCAAAATTACGCAAATCACAACGGGTCGCCCCCCTTCCGCCCATACACCCCTCCATGCCAGCAGATGTGGGAGAATTGCCAGCTCTCCAGGGGATTCTGGGAGACCTACCTGGAATTTGGAAATCTCCCGGTCATTCCGGGAGTGTTCGCATGTATGACATAACATGCATTTTTACAGTTTCTCTTACCTGTAAACATACGTTCTGGCATGTATATGCGTCAGTCATCACTATCAGTCACACTATCACCTGCTCTGTAGTTGGTGCAAGTGATCCGGCTAAAATGTACCTGAGAGATGTCCAGAGCTTGAACTGGACGAATGTGCGTGCACTTGACCTCGGCTCGCCCTTCCTGTACACTGCCTATGTGGGTCCGCCCCTTCCCTCCCAGGCTCCGCCCTTCAAGTTGTAGGCAGTCGTAAGTGTCATTTGCGTTCAGGGGTGAATTGGATGTAATTCGATCACTGGCGTAAGATTCGTTCCTGAGCATACACAGAGCAATTTCACACAAAATGCATCATGCAACGGGACTTAAGTCCGAAGATGAATCAGGCCCAGTATGTTTTATTTAAATATGTACCTGATGCAGAGATAACATCATTGAAATGTAACTGTTGCCAAAATGTTTCTGTTCGGATTGGTACACTGTGTTGTAATGCGTTCATTCAGTTAACATCAAGGTGAGCATTAACAGTACGTATGTACTGTAAAACATTATTTGTTTACTAAACACGTAGATGTATATATCTATACATTATATTATTATAAATAAGATTCATTTTTTATTTACCAAACGTTTCTATGCTTCCATGTATGCTCAGCACACACAGTGATAACATGTTACACTAACAGCAGTGTAACAAAACAGTACACAGTAAAATCACACAGGGAACACGTTGTAATTGACTTCATCATTCCTACGGACACGGTTCAGTAAGTGGAGACACACGACAGTATAACTGTTCAATTGTTGATGCAGGTTGTTCTAATTAACAAAGAAAGGTCAATCAATGAAACACAATTAGTATACTTGATGTGCTTTGTCCCTAAAATCATGCTTATTAGTTGTCAATATATACATTGGCTACATTGTATTGTTAGCCTTGTAGATTACAATACTGACCTACTATTTAGAATTGCTCATTATTATTTTCATGTACTGTTACACAATTAAGAAAAAAAAATCATTAATCATATAAAATAAATAAAATAAATTGCATTAACATTTTGTCCATATCCAGCTATTGGTGACAATGCAGCAGAGAGAGCCTAAAATCTAGAGACGTTTTAATGATGTCCAGTAAGCAATCAGATGTCAGTTTAGTCCAAACAGACTAATAAAATGTAATTTCTAAATGGTTGCTATGGGTTACATCACATGTTCTACTTTAATTCTTTTCTTCAATAATTCGTATTTGCTGTTGGGATTTTACATATATCATCATCATCATCAACAACATTTATTTATATAGCGCCAGCAAGTTCCTTAGCGCTTTACAATTTGGAACAAACACAGTAACAAAATAATACTAGGTAATACAGACAGAGAAGATATGGAGATGATTCTTGTCATAAACCTTTTTATATAGCATTTATTGAATTTAGGGCTTAGTCTCATTTTTTTCTGCAGGTCTATAATTATAGTTTTGCTGCCCTAGGTTAATGTGAGTGAATATGCCCTTGTAAAAACAATAATGTATTTTTTTTTATTGGCAAACAGAAATGGTTGGTAAAAAAATAAATTTCAATGTATTTTTATAAATAATTATATAAGGTGTTAATGTATTTAGTATTTTTTTTATTAATCTATGCGTTCTGATGGGACTTTATAAATACATATGCACTGTGTATATTCTGCAGTGTACTGTGCTTGTCTGCATACGG
The DNA here is from genome assembly GCF_038048845.1 of Mixophyes fleayi. Classification (NCBI taxonomy): domain Eukaryota; kingdom Metazoa; phylum Chordata; class Amphibia; order Anura; family Limnodynastidae; genus Mixophyes; species Mixophyes fleayi. The sequence continues at coordinate 345,576,673 of NC_134403.1, read as the reverse complement.
TAAGTACCGTATAGCCGTAGCGTATATATACCCGTATTCATACCTCTCAACTTGCAAGTCCCTGGCAATGAGACGGGGTAAGGCAGGGGCAAACGCAGGATTTGTAGAGGGGGATTTCCACACCACGCCGCCAGTGGGCGTGGCTATAATTTTAGACAGTGCTTGGCTGCTCTCCAACTCTTCCTATCCCCATAATATACATGGGCAATGCTGCGTGCACTACTGTTAGGTGCACGCAGCTCTCCCTTTTCAAGCAGAGCCGTGTGAAGCAGGAGCAGGGTCCAGCCACCTCAATTATACAGTGCCCCAGGCTTGGAGGGGGTTTCTAGGCACTAGGAACCCCCCCTCGGTTTGCCTATGTTAGGGGTATGGCCACATTACGATGGGGTGTCTAGCGCTGTAAGGCGCTAAACTGCCTATTAACTACATCCCTTTCCCCATCATTCCCACCCGCAGGACAAACATGTTTCCGGACTGGACAGTGGGACAGAACCCTAAATTCTGTCTGGGATGATTGGGAGCTATGCGCATTCAACTACAAACATTTCTTCAGATCCGCTTGTACATGAATATGGGCGTACTTGCGTGCAACTACCGTCTAAATTGGAAAAATGCAAATTGCGTTCAGTTCACGTTCCTTAATGAATCAGGCCCTCTGAATGAAACCAGTACCTGTGCCCTACACGGCCATCTGCAGAGTCACTCTGTTCAGTTAGTACAAAAATATCTGTGGACAAACTAGTCACATGGCTTGTAGAGCGCTCTTAAAGGGGCAGCAAGGAAATATTTTATGCTATCTGTAGATCAGCCATGTCAAACTAAAAACCCTAACTGGGCTAAATAATCAAAGTCTAAGATTGTGTGGGCAGCAAGAACAAGAAAAAGCCTCATATGCAATTTTGTAGAAGGGGGTTTCCACACCACACCGCCAGTGGGCGTATCCAGCATACATGGGGGCGTAGCTATAATATTAGACAGTGCTTGGCTGCTCTCCAACTCTTCCTATCCCTATAATATACATGTGCAATGCTGCATGTACTACTGTTTGGTGCACGCAGCTCTCCTTTTTCAAGCAGAGGCATGTGAAGCGGGAGCAGGGTCCGGTCACCTCAATTATACAGTGCCCCAGGCTTGGAGGGGGGTTTCCAGGCACTAGGAACCCCCCCCCCCCCCCCCCCTTGGTTTGCCTATGTTGCTGCTTTTGCTCCTGCGTTCTGCGAACCGCAAAAAATATGCTTTTGGGCCGCGTTGTCATACGCATGCCACGAGTTTGAAACCTACGCTGTAGATGGTAAATACAGTACTGCTCATCTGTAGTATAAATTTGCATTAATAATCACTAAGCCGCTATATGCAGCAGAACATATTTTCTAACGCCAGTTTCCATAGCCATCAAATTATACCGTTATCCTTGTTGTGATACATGCATACACCTCCACACTTTCTTCTCCAAGAAATATCAATTGCTTAGGTCAAACTAGACAGAATTATGCATTCAGTGTTCTAAATGAAATAGCTAACAGGAAGGCCCGTGGGTCTGTCAATGCAGCCCACTCTTTATTGATGAGCTCTATGACCCTTCATTATGCAGTGTTAACTTCACTTCACTACTCATAAAGTAACAGGTCATCAATGATGTGCAATACGTAATTCATTTCAGTCCATTAAAAGTCTGCCGTACAGTTTCCATATAGAAACTTTGTTTATATAATAAAAGTGCTCTTTATTACATATAACTACTACTAGTACTAATACTAACAACTTATTTATTATTATGTTGTTGTTGTTGTTGTTTTATATACTGTATATTTTTTATTACTAATGTTATTTAATTATTTTCTTGAGGTGTTTATAAGCTACTAGAATGTAAGTTCTGTGTACCAGAGCCCTCTGACTTCAGTTTATCTCTCTGATCTGTGGAATGTGTTGGCGCTATATAAATTATTATTTATTTTTTATATGACGCCACCATATTAACCAGCGTTGTAGAGAGAATATTTGCTCTGCACATCAGTCCCTGCACCACTGGAGCTTACAGTCTAAATTCCGAAATACACAGGCACAGACTAGGGTCCATTTTATTCCGCAGCCGATTAACCTATCATGCATGTCTTTGGAGTGTGGGAGGAAACCGGAGCACCCAGAGGAAACCAACGCAAACACGGGGAGAACACAGAAACTCCATATAGATGACCCCGGCACTATCAATAAAGTGTTAATAATAATACATGTTGTTGCTATTACCATTTGTAAAAATTACTGTTGCTTGGCTTATTCCGAATGTTGTTAAAACATTTTTAATAGTATTCTTAATATTAATATTTTATGACGGATATAAATTACAGACATTTCCCTTAGCAGCTTTTCTAAAAATGATTTGTCGTCTAGGTTGACCAGGGAATGTGAAAAACCGTAATGCGAGTGTGTCATTCCTCTGGGATTAAAATTGAACTTGTGAAAGAGACTGGATAAGTGACACGTTAAATAAAATGTTATGTTTATCACATGATTAACAGTCACTTAACGTCCACTTTTCTCAGCCTGTAAAATGATTCGTTGTCTTAAGGTGTAAATAACAGGTACTTAATGTGCCACTGGTTGGCAGAATCCAATACAGTGTTCTAACATTTAAATATTGAATCCAGCATCCCTGTCTGCATAATTAAGAGGTTAAAAGAAAGAGAGAATGCAGTATAGTTACCCCCTTGTACATAGACTATGGATCAGCATGTGGGTGGGCCTGTATTGTTGAGTATCCGTTCTGTTCATCTTTGATGTCCTTAAGGTTCCAGTAACAATTAAAAAAAATAAGAAGAATATATATAAATATGTACACACATATATATATATATATATATATATATATATATATATTTTTATGTGTATACGTGTGTGTGTGTGTGTATATATATATATATATATATATATATATATATATATATGAATACAAGGTAACCCGTGCATGATACTCATGCATTCTAGTCAAATCAAGCTACTTAAGGTGTTAAAAAGGTTCTTGTCATACATTTGGCCCATAGCCGAGGCCTCAACCACCAACCACTCCCCACTGTCACCACCGGCAACCACCAACCACTCCCCACTATCACTTCTCCTTCAAGAAATATATATATATATTTTTAAATCTTTATAAACACTTTTAACAATTAACAAATTAAATTAACAAATTAAAAACATCTTAGTATACTAAATTTCAGCCCTTTCTGAATTTTTTTTCCCACACACACTAAGAATTTAGTAGGTCAGTGTATAACTCCGCCCAGCAGGTGGCGCTGCAGCTTGTTTTTATTTTTTCCACACACACACAGACAGACTAACACACGCCACTAGACATTTATATTATAGATATATATATACTGTATAATGTGTCAAAATCACTTTTAAAGATCAATAATTTCCCAGCTCTATTTGTAAATTCTGGCAAAAAAATGACCAGCATAATGCAGAACAGATGACAAAGAAAAAGAGGAAGTTGAAGATTGCGTCGCCAAACCTTTGCACCCCTGTTCTGGAGTGAAATTTGATTTGCGCGAAATATCAAGCAACTTTGTTCACCTCTAATATATATCAAACGCTGTGTATTACTGAGCTGAATAATGTACATGAAATAACAAGTGTTTATACTTAATTAAATATGTCCACCGTGCCATTCCTCCCAACATTTAAAATTATGAAATCAGGAAAAAATAAGTTCTGTCGTATTCAGTCGAAACTCCGCCCACAAATTAAGTTTGTGCAAAAACTCTGCCCACTTTTCATTAAGCCCGCCCCCTTGAGGCCAGCGAATCAGAATGTCCTGCCAAAAGCCAGACAGTTGGGAGGTATGGTATGTTCTCTCTCACACAGCTGGAGCAGGTTGACATGTTAGGGGGGAGGAGCTTCTCTAACTCAACAGGCTCTGGGCAGGTGTGCTTTGCAGAAATGCACAGATTAGATTGGTGGATTCATTCACAGGGGCGGGGCCAAGGATGTCACAATAACTGAAATGTTTGTAGAATCATTTTTTTTGACATGTGTCAGTTCCCATTAGCACACTATTAACACACTATGTCATAGCTGTCTGTAATAGAGTGAGGAGGTAATACTTTATTTTCTAACAGCTGCAGTGGAAAGTGACTGACTCACATGACAGAGAAGCCACTAGCAGCTTCTGATCAGTCCTGATCAGTAGTGATGACAGTCTCCTGTGCATGCTATAACATGTGTTTGCAAAATGAGCAACTGTAAAAATGTAGTTTATGGTCATTAGACATTAAGATCATCCTAATAAATGTATTTCATGGGGAGGGGGGTAAATAATGAAAAACACTTTTCTTTTTTACTGTTTTAACATGAATGCCTTTATTATTATTATCAGGTAACAATAATATTAGATTTATTTTTATTTTTTTGTGCGTTCTTTTGCAGATTTATGATCCACATAGGTATTGGACGTATCCTGTAGCATCTTGTGTAGTAGAACACAGCAGACCTGCCCCCGATTTAAAAAGAACACGTATCTGAGATCCGTGTCTTGATGAATTCGGGCAGACGCAAAGCATAAATACATGTGTATAATACTGGATGAGAGTTGCGCTCAGAATACATGCGTATAATACTGGATGAGAGTTGTGCTCAGAATACTTACGTATAATACTGGATGAGAGTTGTGCTCAGAATACATACGTATAATACTAGATGAGAGTTGTGCTCAGAATACATACGTATAATACTGCATGAGAGTTGCGCTCAGAATACATACGTATAATACTGGATGAGAGTTGTGCTCAGAATACTTACGTATAATACTGGATGAGAGTTGCGCTCAGAATACATACGTATAATACTGGATGAGAGTTGCGCTCAGAATACATACGTATAATACTGGATGAGAGTTGCGCTCAGAATACATAAGTATAATACTGGACGAGAGTTGCGCTCAGAATACATAAGTATAATACTGGATGAGAGTTGCGCTCAGAATACATACGTATAATACTGGATGAGAGTTGCGCTCAGAATACATACGTATAATACTGGATGAGAGTTGCGCTCAGAATACATACGTATAATACTGGATGAGAGTTGCGCTCAGAATACATACGTATAATACTGGATGAGAGTTGCGCTCAGAATACATAAGTATAATACTGGACGAGAGTTGCGCTCAGAATACATAAGTATAATACTGGATGAGAGTTGCGCTCAGAATACATAAGTATAATACTGGATGAGAGTTGCGCTCAGAATACATACGTATAATACTGGATGAGAGTTGCGCTCAGAATACATACGTATAATACTGGATGAGAGTTGCGCTCAGAATACATACGTATAATACTGGATGAGAGTTGCGCTCAGAATACATTGTTATTATAATACTGGATGAGAGTTGTGCTCAGAATACTTACGTATAATACTGGATGAGAGTTGCGCTCAGAATACATACGTATAATACTGGATGAGAGTTGCGCTCAGAATACATACGTATAATACTGGATGAGAGTTGCGCTCAGAATACATACGTATAATACTGGACGAGAGTTGCGCTCAGAATACATACGTATAATACTGGATGAGAGTTGCGCTCAGAATACATGCGTATAATACTGGAAGAGAGTTGTGCTCAGAATACATGCGTATAATACTGGATGAGAGTTGCGCTCAGAATACATGCGTATAATACTGGACGAGAGTTGCGCTCAGAATACATACGTATAATACTGGATGAGAGTTGCGCTCAGAATACATACGTATAATACTGGATGAGAGTTGCGCTCAGAATACATACGTATAATACTGGATGAGAGTTGCGCTCAGAATACATGCGTATAATACTGGATGAGAGTTGCGCTCAGAATACATACGTATAATACTGGATGAGAGTTGCGCTCAGAATACATGCGTATAATACTGGACGAGAGTTGCGCTCAGAATACATGCGTATAATACTGGACGAGAGTTGCGCTCAGAATACATAAGTATAATACTGGATGAGAGTTGCGCTCAGAATACATACGTATAATACTGGATGAGAGTTGCGCTCAGAATACATACGTATAATACTGGGTGAGAGTTGCGCTCAGAATACATACGTATAATACTGGATGAGAATTGCGCTCAGAATACATGCGTATAATTCTGGACGAGAATTGCGCTCAGAATACATGTGTATAATACTGGATGAGAGTTGTGCTCAGAATACATACGTATAATACTAGATGAGAGTTGCGCTCAGAATACATACGTATAATACTGGATGAGAGTTGCGCTCAGAATACATGCGTATAATACTGGATGAGAGTTGTGCTCAGAATACATGCGTATAATTCTGGACGAGAATTGCGCTCAGAATACATGCGTATAATACTGGATGAGAATTGCGCTCAGAATACATGCGTATAATTCTGGACGAGAATTGCGCTCAGAATACATGCGTATAATACTGGATGAGAGTTGTGCTCAGAATACATGCGTATAATACTGGATGAGAGTTGTGCTCAGAATACATAAGTATAATACTGGATGAGAGTTGCGCTCAGAATACATACATATAATACTGGATGAGAGTTGCGCTCAGAATACATACGTATAATACTGGATGAGAGTTGTGCTCAGAATACATACGTATAATACTGGGTGAGAGTTGCGCTCAGAATACATACGTATAATACTGGATGAGAGTTGTGCTCAGAATACATACGTATAATACTGGGTGAGAGTTGCGCTCAGAATACATACGTATAATACTGCATGAGAGTTGCGCTCAGAATACATACGTATAATACTGCATGAGAGTTGCGCTCAGAATACATACGTATAATACTGGATGAGAGTTGCGCTCAGAATACATACGTATAATACTGCATGAGAGTTGCGCTCAGAATACATACGTATAATACTAGATGAGAGTTGCGCTCAGAATACATACGTATAATACTGCATGAGAGTTGCGCTCAGAATACATACGTATAATACTGGGTGAGAGTTGCGCTCAGAATACATACGTATAATACTGCATGAGAGTTGCGCTCAGAATACATACATATAATACTGCATGAGAGTTGCGCTCAGAATACATACGTATAATACTAGATGAGAGTTGCGCTCAGAATACATACGTATAATACTAGATGAGAGTTGCGCTCAGAATACATACGTATAATACTGCATGAGAGTTGCGCTCAGAATACATACGTATAATACTAGATGAGAGTTGCGCTCAGAATACATACGTATAATACTGGATGAGAGTTGCGCTCAGAATACATACGTATAATACTGGATGAGAGTTGCGCTCAGAATACATCGTTATTATAATACTGGACGAGAGTTGCGCTCAGATTACCTGTCTTGATGAATCAGGCCCTGTAAATTTAGCTAGATATAATGGACTTGACGCACAAAGAGATTGTGAAATGTTTTTGTACAGTTTAGCTGTGTGGGATATCCATATTAGAATTGTTTTACTACACACTTCATTGCTCTAACAGTCGAGAAGAGATCCTGGTAGTTTTCAAACAATGAATTTAAAAAAAACGAAATGAGTGGGAGTTTATACTCTTTAGACGTCGGTTTTTGAAGGCTATAAAAAAGCTGCACGGTTCAATTGACGGTTATTTTCTATAAGTGAATGCGTAAGACGAGCAGAACACTGTTCAACTGAGTCCCGAAGCAGCACAGCAGAGCGTTTTAACATAACATACCTATTTAACGTTATTCCGCATTATATGAAATGCCTGGAGAAGTCATTTTAATTTCAGTGACTGAAAATTGCTTTGTGCAAAATTACTGCTCAACTCCATTGAGTCGAGAAAATGGTGGCTGTGTTCATCTTTGTGCAGTCACGATAATAAAGGGAATTATCGTTACTCTTATTTTTATGTCTCCCCTGCCTCTGTTATTATATTATGTTATTATTAAAATACTCCAAAGCAGAGAAGTCTATTGTAGCATATTATTTTACGCATTTTTCTTTCTTTCTTTTTCTTTTTTTTGTATTTCAAAATTACTGAGAAAAACAGAAGCAGAATATAACCTTTTCTTTAAAAGCATTGTGGCTTTGTAGTCCTCGGGGCTGCGGAAATGAAAGTGTTGTGCCCTTATCTGCATTAATAATTTTTAGCACCATACATTTACGAGAGGTCCATTTCAGCTTCAGTCTTGTAAAGTTGCTCTAATACTATAACTTGTAGTATAACTAGTAGCACTGATATTATTGTCCGCTGCTTCACAGAAAGGGTAGTGGATAAGTGGAATAGCCTCCCATCAGAGGTGGTAGAGGCTAATACAGTAGAGTAATTTATACATGTTTGTGATACATATGAGGATATCCTTACAAAGAATAAAGGATCAAATAGGGTTTGAGGTTACCATAGGTTAAAAAATGGGCAGACTTGATCTTATCTGCCGTCAAATTCTATGTTTCTATGAACTAGCCACACATTGCGGGTTTGAAAAAGTGGAGATGTTGCCTATAGCAGCCAATCAGATTCTAGCTGTCATTTTGCAGAATGTACTAAATAAATGACAGCTAGAATCAGATTGGTTGCTATAGGCAACATCTCCACTTTTTCAAACCCGCAGTTTAGTAAATCTAGCCCATTGTCTTCTAACCAACTATCTAGATCATATAGACATATAGACATAAACATGGTAAAAATGAACATATTAGTGGACAGAGAGAGGTGCTGAAAGTTCGTGATGTATAAGCTCAGATAGATAAACAGGGATTGACCATTGGCAGTATAAAGATATTTGTACAACCTAAATTCCTATAAAGCAGACCTGTTGCCTACAGACATGGATGCAGTTATTTTCTTGGCCGTATAAATATTTATGAAATTGAAGGCTATTATATTACTGGTGGCATCAATGAGCTATGAGGCACTTTATATGTCATTAGTGATTTTTGTGTCATTCATGAGAAATTATATTTTTTTCTTGCTGAGAACAAAGAACATTGTGTATAATCTGGTTGACTCGGTAATGCAGTATTGCCATAAAGTACATATTCTGGAGTTTGTCCAGTGCAGAGATTCTCTCCATGACCTTGTCCGCACGTTGTGCCTCATGGTGCCTCTGTGAGGTCATCAGTTCCTCCTGAGGTGATAGACTGCATTCTCATAAATAACGTTTCTGCCCAGAAAACAGCTGCCTCAGTGAAGCACGCTCAATGTTCACCGCAAAGCGCATGTTCCACTCAGCGCATGTCAAGGCGCACGCTTAATCTCCACTCTTGGGAGAAGCACATGTGGGAACCGCTCCAGAGACACAGGGCCTGATTCATCTTCAAACGCAACGTGAACGCAAGTTGCGTTTAAAAACAACAGACGTAACTTGCACGCACGCCTGTATCCAAATACAACGGATCTCAATAAATGTTTTCATTTGAATCTGGGTATTAGTATGCTCTCGTTATACGTTAAATGCCGTATGCAGACAGACAGAACGGACTGCGGGATACGCACATGTCTATGTGCAAGATCAAATCCCATCAGAACGCATGGAAAAAACTGTTAATACCATAATCATTAATAAGAATATATATATATACTGTATAAAAAAAATATTTATTTATTACATGAAATACATAAATCGGGATGGTTTTAATGCATACTGCACATAAAATGCATTTTTATAGCTTGTCTTACCTGCGAACACATGTTCAGCAATGCATACGTGTCAGTCATCACTATCAGTAGTCACTATCATTTGCACCAGTTACAGGTGTAAGTGATAGCACCTGCCCTCTAGCTAGTGGAAAGGATATGGTATAAGTAGGCACCTAAGAGATGCCCAGAGCTTGAATGGGATGAATGTGCATGCACTCACCCTCGGCTCGCCCTCACCGTGCGTTGCCCTTCCCTCCCCCCCTCCGCCCGTCATGTCATAGGCAGTTGAAGTGTCGTTTGCATTTGGGCACAAATTGGATGCAACTGCATTCCCTGGCGTAAGTCCCATTCTGACGTAGGCACAGAGCTATTTCATGCCAAAATACGGCACGCAGCCGGACCTACATCCGAAGCTGAATCAGTCACACAATGTGCAAAAACTTAGGTGACTTCAGCACTTTAATAACCCAGCAGATACCACATACTACTTTAACTCTTTCATGAGCTAACCCAAGGGTTGATGATACAGTTAATGAGGGCTATTGTGACTCTCTCTATTTTAGTCCAGGTTTTTGAAATTCCACAAATATAACAAATACCAAAAACAGATAAAATATGAAACCCATCTTTCTAGAGCCTCAGCCCTCAATCCCTGCCTTGTAGGTTTATCTTGGGTGAAAATAAAAATATCCGACAATATTAAGTTTGGCGTTATCCACAGATTTCAGGCTGGTCATTGATCATCTATATATTATCCTACATATTATCCCTTTGTTGTGTAATAATGTATTGTGTAATGAGCATACTACGTATACTTGTGCACATACAGATGAAGCAGACTTTACATTCAGTGCTGCGCATATTACAGCTACTTCCTATTCATTTCAAAAGAGAGGATGCAATAACAATCATTCTGATTGGTGCAATTTGAGATAAAGATTTCCTCATGTGCAGAGGTCAGATACCCCTGAGCGGAACGGAGGTCACTTTGGACGTGTGAAGGATCCCTGAATACGCACTTAAAGGCAAAACAAAATTATCCCTTAATGCAGGATTTTTTTTACGTCCTGTTTTGATGAGGAAACAAAACATTGTTAGTTGATATTATGACATAAACACGTTTTACTGTACGGTTGGAGTATCAGCTATTATTTGGCAGCTCAGCAGTTTGATATGTAATATATCTTTTACATGTCAAATAAACGGCTTTAATTGGCGAGGGTTATCTGGAAAACCCTGACACCAGCAAGAAATGTGACAATCCCATCCACTCATAATGTACTGTACAGCTCTCAACACCTTTCCCAATCTGTATCCTGCTGCAATCCCTTGCAGCTCCCCAGTCGTTAATAGCACATATAAAGTCAAACTACCACCAGTGGGACCAATTGCTCAGCATAGAGAGAGAGAACTTTATCCTATTTTGTTGATATAGCCTTTCCATAGACCGCTACATTACGGCATTTTATGCCCTGTACGATACAAAAGTCCACCTTCTTTCTTTCAGTGTTCATTAGTTGCGGTGGCCTCTAAACTCAGTCCCTCAGGAGCGGCAGTGATTGTGACAGATGGAGTTGAAGCAGAATTTCACTAGGGTATTGCTTCCCTCACTCCGTCTTTGCCTGTAGATTCCCTTTCTTTTTCCAGTCAGATGTTAGATTCCTATACGGATCCTCCAGAGAGACCTAAATTGCTGCACTTACTTACAGTGCTCTTCACAGAACACTTGTCAGAGCCTAGGTAGCAGGTAAATGTAGAGCTGCTACAGCATTTAGCCCCTCTAATGTGTGTTTCCCTTTATTGGGTGCAAATGATGATATAATTTCCTCGTCCTCCTGTTATCTTGTCCTCGTTCATTTTCTCATTGGTGGTTTGTGTATGCAGATGGAGTACAGTTTAATATACAGTCTATGGTGCACCTTGATCTCTCAGCTTCATTCAATGTCAGCTGATCTCAGACCAGTGAATGATGTACAGCTGGACTTTTTCAGAAATATTCAGAATTTATTGTTGACCCTGTTGTTTTGATAGAGCCAAACTTTCTTTTATGAGAAACTGTAGCCCCCTTGACCTTTCCCTATGCCCCTGGTTCACCCAGTAGAGGTACAAGTCAAAAACATATGATAATAGTATACGTAAACAGCGCTCTGTCATTACCCAGCAGTCCCCTCTTAGGGGTATATTTACTAAACGGCGGGTTTGAAAAAGTAGAGATGTTGCCTATAGCAACCAATCAGAGTCTAGCTGTCATTTATTTAGTGCATTCTACAACATTAAAGCTAGAATCTGATTGGTTGCTATAGGCAACATCTCCTCTTCTTCAAACCCGCAGTTTAGTAAATCTAGCTCCTAGGCTCTAGGCCTTCTCACTAGCATAGAGTCCTGGCATACAGCAGGGAGACCGCATCAGTGACCATTTGCATGCTAGCCAGATTGATTAGTTTTCAGAAGGTTCGGTGGGTTCTTTTGGCTACGTGATTTTAAGGCCTGTACTTAACAAAAGTGGGCAGGTCCTCTTTAAGGGCATATAGAGATATTTCCCTGGCTTACCATGTATATACAGTAGCTCCAATAATAACACCCAACACCAGCCAAACAAGTAATATGACTGCTGCTTTAAGTCCTTAGAAAGGAACACACCTCTCACATGTCTTTGCTCAGGACAGAGGAGTATTCCTAGAAAATATACAGTGATTTGATTATATGCAAAAATTATTTAAATTAGTTTATTCTCACTTTAATATTAATTAATAATAACACGTCTTGGTGAGTCAGCGTGCAGGTGTCTGTACTATTTATAACATTAGCAGGTCCTGTGGTAGCACTGAATGAGTTACAGCTCTGATATCCATAACATGAAGTAGGATGCTCACAATCTCGGCGATGCTCTGTGTTGACGATGCCGTATAGATGAGTAGATCCTAGAGCAGCCCGAGTTTACCGGACTGACATTTCCTTTGCAGTAACAAGCCGCCACAGTATGGTGCCAAGGGGGCTTTTGGGCTTGATTTAAGAGAGCTGACACTGACGGCTTGTTATTTCATCTCTTTGAGCTGTCAGGGAGACAACTGATGTCAGCATAAAAATCTTTAAATCATGGCAAAACTTGCATCTATTGATGTCCATAAAACAAAAAATTCAGCTTGCTGCCCCCATCCAGTTGCCTATACTGACAGGTGAACAAAAGAACTTGTCATTTAACTGGAGCTCATCATCTCTCTTCTGTACCAAATCAAGAGCTCGTTCTCTATCTAGAACACAGGAAATCCTTTTTCTTTTCATATTAGTTATTATTTCTTGTCTGTAGATTTTTTTTCTGTATTGCTAAATATTCCGATTACAGTCCTACATCATGCATTTTGTAATAAATCTTTCAGTAACACAATATTCACTTTTAATTTTAGAAGTTCTTCCTACATCTTATAATTAAGTACATAATTGAATAGAGTATCTACCAATTCAACCTGTTAGTTAAATCGTATTTGCCTGATTCACTGAGAAAATCGTTGAGTTGTTAATGGCGACTGTAAGAGGAGTTGGCTCATTTCTAAGTGAGCGTACCCCTACATCTCGTTGTGATAATCTCGCTCCGCAAAAAAGGAATCTCATTTTTGCTCGGATCATCGAAACGGGTGTGCCTGGTGTGCACTTTGCAATGAACACCCTTTTTCGGCCCCAACTTTCCCTATTGGCCGAAGCAGATTTGCCTTCCTCCACAAACGCCACCTCCACCTTAGGTGGAAATATAGGCACAACAGAGCAATCTGTGGCGCAAACTGGTGAGGAACTTGGTATCATCAAAGAGGATTTTGCACACTAACTTTGATGGGTTACACAACCAATATCTATAAAAATTGTATAGCAGTTAACCCTGTGTTATCAACTATATAAAGAACATTTTTACATTATTTTTTAGAATTAAATAATGATTGTTTGAAAATATCACAGCTGATGGGTTGGAATCGGGATCAGTAGAATAACAATACCCCAAATAAGATCTACTACATCCACCCAGATGATTATTTAGCTCTCGTCCCCTTCACATAAGGGCTAGAACCCAAACATGTCTCTCTAAGCTGGTATTGGGTGGGTCCCATTGGCCCTCTGTGTCAGTCTTGCCAATTAATTAAACTAGTTACTAATATATATATATTGTGTAATTGTTCCCAGAGTATCTAATTGTTATACAGTATATGTTTAGCAATAATATACTTAATGTTAAGACTTCAATAAAGTAATCAATGAAAAACTGAAAAATTGGTTTCAGAACTGATTCCAAGATATAGTTTTGGCTCTAGGCTAGTCGAACATGGATTTAACTGAATAAAAATTTTGGGGACAACAGCACAATGACTATACTATATACAAGAACAAATGCCGTGCTTCCAAAGCATGCAAATAAAGTTTAAGAATAAATGAAGAGATCTAAAGGGCAACATTGTTGAACAGATATTTCCTAATAGCCAGTTTTCCCACAGTACAGACCAATCGTGAGCATTTAGTTGTGATTAAAGCAGATTGAATGAGATAATCCTTCAGACTGAGCAGCTTCAACCAGCTCAGACACATCTTCGGGGAGATGGACCAGCTCAGTACCAGATAATACCTCCATCATTTCCCCTGAGTTGTAATGTGGCACTGCATTCCCCCAGTTGTCCCTTGTGTTTATCAGACCACATTAGAATTCTTTAATAATTGCTATTGGATTTGTGTAAAGATCATGTCATCCACCTGTTCGGGAATCCGTTTAAGCTTTGTGCCATGGTATGAAGGATTGGAGACGTATGCTATCATACATTTGTTTTTGCAAATACATGCATTTGAACTTTGTTGGCAAATGGGTTTTTTTATCAGAAGATCTGAGATTACTGAGCCCTATGACAGGATAACACTGAGATTACTATTTCAATTAATATGAGACATGTTTAGAGAGTTTTTTAAGAAACTTTCAGCCACACCTGGGAACAATTTATAAGTTGCGGGACCTTAGCTATTAATGTAAATCTTTGTTTCATTGTCTATACACCCTGTACACTCAAACAATAAAACCATTGACACATTTTAATGAATACAGTCCATGTTTGTAACATAACACTACATTGAAGTAAATTAGGGACCTTGTATGCCATTAAGGGGTTAACTAAATTCACATGCTTGTAATGCATTATCTCCTACAAACACTCCAGGAATGTTAACTAAATACAACACTGTGGGGTCTATGTATCACGGCAAATATGGAGGACGGAGCAGAGTATTCCCACTCTTTCGGCCATATTTGGTAAAGGAAGAGGCAGGGTGCAGTGGTGGCGCACAAGCGTGCTAATAATATTAATCATTACCTGTTGCGTTGCTCCCCTCCGCCTTTCTGCGCTAAAATCCTCCGGCACCTGTGAGGTAGCGGAGGTGAGTTCTGCTCCATTGTAAAGCAGAGCGGCTTTATTTGCAAAACGTAAATATTACATATGGTGCCAAAAATGGAGCACTGGGGCTCTATCTCGAATAGTACCTAGAGCACTATTTCTTTCTCAGCTCCTTCTATGCCTTTCATGCTTGTCTGTACATCATCAGGCAAAGTATTTTACCCTTACATATGACACAGATCTGATGTACTCCCTGCATTAGATATCGTTAAGAGGCCAGGATTATGTCATGTACATTATGTCCAAATTAGGATGCAACAAAGTGCTCCTGAGCATCAACACTACTAGAGAAGAAACACAATGGGTAAATTTATGAAGATTGTGACACCAATGCTGCAGACATTGGGGTTTCTAGGGGTGAGGAAGGTATGCTACAAATTGCAGACAATTCCTTTTGTTAGATTACTGTTTAAACCCACAAAACACAGGGAGAACATACAAACTCCACACAGATAAGGCCATGGTTGGGAATTGAACTCATGACCCTAGCTCTGTGAGGCTGAAGTGCTAAGCACTTAGCCACCGTGCTGACCTACCAATATGTTTTTGGATGTATGCAAAAAGAATAATTGGGGCTTTCACCATTTTAGGACCAATTGATCTGGTCTGATTTATGGGGAAAAAAATCTTACAAATCATCTAGAAATACCACCACTTTACTAGCCATATCTCGACAAACATAGAAAATGTTCAGTGATTTATACTGATCCTCATTTGCACAGGTGAGACCTGAGTCATTAAGGAAAGTAAAGCAAAAATAGGAGTAATTTTGCACCTTGGCAAAACCATGTTGCATTAAAGAAGGGGGTAAATTTAAAACATGGGGACAGATTTATAGTTGGGGTAGGGCATAAATCAACTTTAAATTTCAGTGTAAATATAAAGCTATCAAGTATATGTGCGCTACATGAAAAAACAGCCAGTATTTTCTTTACATGCAAAATAATAAACTAATTTGCACCCCTTGCATTGTAACATGGTTTTGTCCAGGATCAAATTTACTCTTTTTTTTGCCTTGCTCTCCTTAATGACTCAGGCCTGTGGCGTTATAATATACCACTTTACCAGTTTTGTGAAGATATGTTCAGTTTTTCTTTTTCTAGTAAACATGCAAGTTGAATGATTAAAGGTGGAATGCAGATTGTCTGTGGGTAAATATTTGATTTCATTTGCATCAAAAATGTTACGAATGAAATGCAAAACAAATCAAGTATTTGTGTATTTGAGAGAAAGGAGCATTTTGTAGAAGAGAGTACATTTAGTAACAACGTTTAATCAATGGGACAATACAGCCTTTTGTTTATTTATCTGTTATCTGGACAGGAGCAACTGCCCATCTATTGCTCTAAGCCAGTCTTCTATACCTGAAGTAATAGCAGAGGCTAGCAGGCAGATTGAAGCCTGGGCAGGGCCAGTGCTAGGGTCCATGGCGCCCTAGGCACATTTACAAAATCGGCGCCCCGCGCCCCCCACCCCCCGCCCGGCACATTTTCAAAATCAGCGCCCCCACCCTGCACACTTACAAAATAGTGTGTAAGTGTGCAGGGTGGGGGCGCCGATTTTGAAAATGTGCGTCTTTTCTTACCTGCTTCTAACTTGCCTCCTCTCTGCTCCGTCTGCTCCCCTCCACTCACTGACACTGTCGGGCCGTGATGATGATGTCACACCCGACAGTCAGTGAGTGGAGGGGAGGAGACAGAGCAGAGAGGCGGCAGGGGTGAGCAATAGTCCCTCCCCCCCTCCCTGTGGATGTATGTGAAGCTGTGCGACGGCCGTGAAAGGTATGGTCAGTGGTCGTCGCACGGTTTTAAAGAAATTTTTAATCTGTCACCCTCCAGAGCCCAGCGCCCTAGGCAAGTGCTTAACCTTGCCTAATGGGAGCGCCGGGCCTGAGCCTGGTAAGTGAGACTCGGCTCAGCAGCCTATTAGGAACATTTTAAAGGAAAAATATGCAGGTAGCCCAGTGACCCAGCTCAAGGCAGCCCAGTTTGGGACCTGCCCCCCAGCCCAGCCTGCCCCTTACAGTCTAAATTCCCTAACATACACACACAGAGAGACTAGGGAACATACAAACTCCACATAGATAAGGCCATGGTCGGGAATTGAACTCATGACCACAATGCTGTGAGACAGAAGTGCTAACCACTGAGCCACTGTGTATTTAATACACACACTAACCCCATATGTCTGCACATTTGGTCACTTTGATATTATTATACTTAATACAATTTTCTAAATTTGCAGCAAAATGATAAGTAACAGTTATAGGTGGAATACTTGTACTAGGGTTTACCACCTACAAGTGCACAAACATTTGTCACTGCAGATATGTGTATTTCTGCACATTTTACTGATAGGAGCCTAGCTTTCTAGCATACACCTCAATGGATACTTTCACTGGCTCTTTAAAAGGTCTTTGCCCCTAAAACAACAAAGGAAATTAGCCATTATTAAATTATATTACACTTGATCGTTATCCATTCCAAACTACGTATTATCAATGTTCCGGGACAGGCCCATTTGGTGGAGCAGGACAGGCACATTGGGTGGAGCAGGACAGGCCCATTAGGTGGAGCAGGACAGGCCCATTGGGTGGAGCAGGACAGGCTCATTTGGTGGAGCAGAACAGGCCCATTGGCCAGAGCAGGACAGGCCCATTGGCCAGAGCAGGACAGGCCAATTGGGTGGACCAGGACAGGCCCATTGGCCAGAGCAGGACAGGCCCATTGGCCAGAGCAGGACATGCCCACAGTGGCTTTTACTTTCTCCCTGAAATGATTTTTCAAAAGTTGGCATGTATGCATTAACATGGGATGAATAGTAATGAATGGGTGTATTTATTAACAAAGTGCACAAATGCAAATATTCAGTAACCTGTGGAAACCAATCAGACATCGCTTTTATTGTCTAACTTGTACTAGAGCAGGCCTGACCAAGCTGTGGCTCTCTAGGTGTTGTGAAACTACAATCCCCAGCATGCTTTGCCAGTAGATAGGCCTGGCCTGCAACCAAAGCTAATTTCTGACTGGTTGCTAGGAGCTTGTTTACATTTTCTTAGTAAATTAGCCATACTGGGTGCTAACTACAACTATTTTCAAACAGTTATATTAAAGGGAAGATAAACTGATTGTTTTCTCATATTGAAATTAGACATACTAAAGGTCAACATTTTATTTTATTTTATCCTTATTTTCCTGTCAGAAGTGTTGGCAGCTCTGAATTAAGTGGTAATCCCATGTTACTGACTATCTGATAGCCAAGCCTTGAGCAGGGATTGAAACAATAATTGAGATCCTACATCGCTGCAGCAATTTAGATATTCTATATATTAGACGGCCAATGTACAGAAACCATTCTCTTGTGTGATATTGCGCTTCTATGAATCAATACAGAGTCCAGAACCAGCATTAGGATGAAGCATAAATAGATCATTCACTCATTTTCCTGTCAGTTTCAAAGACAAGCTGTCTGTCCCATCATATTAGCCTTCAGAGTCTAAGCTGACAGGAGTGTTAGCCCTGGAGCATTACGTATTAGAATCATCCTTTCAGACCTAGAGGAAGCCCCGGACACACTTGCAAGGATCACAGAATATTCTATCATAAAATCAATGTATCAAGTGTCTTGTCATCAATTCCTCTTATCAAAGGCCCATTCAACCACCCCTCATAATTACTGAATTACATCTAACAAAATAATAGGTGGACTCTGATATATACTAAAGCAGAAAGTGTGACTAACATTGGAGGTAGGAAGGAATTTCAGCTCGCAGCCCCTCGCCTCAGGGACCCCGTGTAACGGGTAATCGTGAAGCCTTTTACATCATATTGTTAATGACATTTTGAGGACATCTGCAGTTGGTTGGAGGAGAACAATAAGATGAGGCATTCTCGTGATGTGGTTTATTTTTACTTCATTAAAATAAGGGAAATTATTCTCTTTATAATGAAAGCCTCGATAAATCATTCCTCTTGGCACACAATATTTTCTTTTAGGGACTTTCATCCAAGAATGACTGGGGCACGGTTCCTGCAAACAAGACAATTTTTTCTCCCTTTCTTCTTCCTTTATCTATATAACAACACATGCCAGAGGCTTAATTTAAATGGCTGATTAAATATCTGTGTTTTCATACAGCACAGCTGACCTATCCCAGGGTGCCCTTCCAGTTACGTCTTGCTTGTAAATAAATAGACGGTAGCTAAGCACAAATTGAATGCTTTTCACGCTATATCCCAAAACTGTATTACAATCACTCAGTGCTAGAGAAGAGAAAATTAGGGATGAAAGGGCCTGGTTCAAATTGGCACTAATAAGAATTAGATTCCTGCTAGTACATAGCTACATTGTACACATGGCTACAACATTAGCTTCTAGAGATATTCCTTGCTTTAAAATGTGTGGCACAGATGTACAAAAATTAGAAAACACGGTCAGTGTAATCCATCCGATTAATAAGGAGCTTGCCGCAAATCTTCCACTTCCCAAAATGCATAGTAAAACTTCAATGTATGATGAACGATAAAGTATTAAATAAACATTTCCTTATGTAAAATAGCTACTAATACACTTCACCAATGCACGTTTATAAACTGCAGTAACTGAGAAAAAGCTGTCATCCTGGGAAGGGGATGTCTTTCATAGGCGGCACAAATTTCTTGCCGCATGGGTGTTGCGGATTTACAATTTGCATCAAAACATGCATACTTTTCAATAGTCCCAATTCTGGAAGGACTGTCTGATTGGCAGGGGTTGGGTACGTGTAAACGATGGGCAGAATTCCGACGGCGAGGACACCTACAACTAAAAAACAAATTTAGTAAAAAGCGATGTAAATGTAAGCAGACTTACCTGAAAGCGACTGTGCAGATCACCGATGGGACCAGCATGCTGACCGCAACTTATTCCGAGTCGACAGCTCTTCGACAGTACAGTCTGATGTCATCGCGACTTCTATGAATGTTAATTTAAAGGGGCAAAGTCGAGACCCCGCAGGTTAAGTGTTTAAACATTTAACCCGACATTGTTGCTTTAAATTAACATTCGTAGAAGTCAGAGTGGACTGCCGAAGAGCTGTGGAATCGGAATAAGTTGCGGTCAGCATGCTGCTTCCATCAGTGATTTGCACAGTTGGTTTTCAGGTAAGTCTGCTTATATTTACATCGGTTTTTTATAGATTCGTTTTTGAGTTATTTTTGTCCTCGCTTTTGGAATCGTTTTAACGATTACCACCGATTGGCAGTCCACAAAAGGGGTGGAGCTAATTAGAGATTAGACATGGCCTTCAGCCAATGTGGGTGTGGCTGGGTTGGGATTTGGGTAGACCAGGAGAGGGGTTTTGTCATGGGTGGGGTGGTTATATCCCAATTATTGCACTTTTAAATGTTGAGAGATTTGAATATGTGTAAGTCAACGAGATAGCCCAGTGGTTCGGAGCATTGGCAATAACCGTGGATAGACGCATATCCATGTGATTGGATGTCTCATAAGGCAAATTAAGTTTTTGAAACTGTAATTGTGGCCCGGGGTCATGTACTAGACATAATTGCATAAAACATCTTTGACGTGTAGGACCCACATTTTCATTGCGCTTTGTACATTTTACCAGAGCATTGGTGCACTGTGTGGATTTTTCAGTGTTAATCCAGTTGGTGTCACACGAGCATTTTCCACATGAACTGGTATCACTAAAGTCCTTACACACTGCACAAATACTAAATGCAAAATATTGGCCACAGCAGAATAGGCTGGAGAAGGGAGCTATAGATAATTATTAGTGCAATTGGTGTAAAAGGCAACAGAGTGTGTGACACCAGCCTACTGTGAAGCGATGTACCGTGCTTATCAAAAAAGTGAACTAGCGATTTAATAAACTCTACCCATATCGGATAGTGATAATAGTGATATTATATGATAATGAACAAATACTATCTATATGTTGCAATTAATGCAAGAAGTAGTGTAAATAGAAAAACTTAACTGCACACTGTATCTAAATGTTTTTACGGGGAGGTGATTTTAAGTGGAGATATATTATCTTTTATTATTATTTTATTATAGCAAATACATGATTTTAAAATTTAGACAGACAGGAGACAATAGGAATGAGAACCTTGCTGTAAGAGCTAACAATCTAAAGGAACAGGGACAGAACCACGAGGTAAGGGAAGATGTATATTGAGTGTGTGTTCTAAATCAGAATGTGGCGTGATAGGTTCTGACAGATCAGGTGAGTGCAGCAAGTCATTATGGGGTCAGGTTATACACTTGTCTGAAGAGATGAGTTTTGAGGGAGCGTATAAAAGCGCGGAGACTCTGTGAATGTCTGGTGGCACCAGGGATGGAGTTAAATAACATTTACGAGTGAGGAAATTGTCAGGTGCGTTTTTTGGCTGCGGGCTGAATGTGTTGATGTTTATGAGGAATGGAAAATACTGTCATTGTATGAGCTAAACCTTTGTGTGACAAGCAACAATTTCTGCTGTTTGCTTAACTTCCCGAGCTGAGCTCACACTGCAGGCGATTCAGCACCTAATGGGTAAATTTAATCACTGGTTAGTTTCCTGCTACCACAGAGCTGAACTTCTCCCTGATATAGTGTTTTCCAGCAAATCAAATAGATTATGTTACACAGTAAATCTGCAGGCATTAGCTAGAGTCCAATCCTGGTGTCCTTGCAATGCTCCACTGAGCTTCATGAGCTGGGTGGGTGGTGGGGGGGAATCACGATTTATAAGTCTAAGCTGAATAGAAAAGGATGAGCAAAACTTGCAAGGGTTAACTTCAATGAAGGTCAAAGATCAAGAGTTCATACAACTGTCATGAAAGGTTGGGAGGAGAAAGGTGAAATCTCTAAGGGGGAGGACAATGCACCTTTTATAAAATCATCATGGGTACATAACAAGATGATGCCGGTTTGAACCCTTTGTCATTACCGCCATTCAGAAAAGGAACAAGCTTTCCGTTTAAGTGAATTTGAAAGAAAATGGCCAGCGTGAGAGTTATTGTTGTAGTATTCATGTAGTGGAAACTAGTGTCTGATACTTTGCATGTGTGCAATATGGGAAGACCATTAACATGTATTAGACATGATGGAAATGCAGCATCTATACACTTGCTCAGTCTCCTGGCCGCTTACCGTACAGCACAGATAGAGTACAGTTTATTACAGTGAGTTGTACCCCATGGCTAAGGATTAAGTGAAATACAAAAATGGTTTGTCATTCACTAACATCAATTCTACTCCATCTGTATAACTGCTAGTTTCCTGCTCGCATGTTGTGATGTGATATACAGTCCTTCATCCTACACCTTATTGACTCACTGGAAACCTATAAAGTAAGCTGGATTGCCATCATAGACTATTGGACTATATATAAATTGCTGATGTATTCTAGATCATATTAGTACAACATAAAGAGACTCACACACGCTCATTTAATAACATAGGCAAACCGAGGGGGGTTTCCTAGTGCCTGGAAACCCCCATCCAAGCCTGGGGCACTGTATAATTGAGGTGGCTGGACCCTGCCCCCGCTTCACACGGCTCTGCTCGAAAACGGAGAGCTACATGCACCTAACAGTAGTGCACGTAACAGCATTGCCCATGTATATTATAGGGATAGGAAGAGTTGGAGAGCAGCCAAGCACTGTCTAAAATTATAGCCACGCCCCCATGCACGCTGGTCACGCTTACTGGTGGTGTGGTGTGGAAACCCCCCTCTACAAATCCTGCGTTTGCCCCTGAATAAGGAGTGATATTAAGTGAAAAAGTGGTAATGTCACACGTTAAATCGTTAACATGCTGTATATTTGTCTTTAACACATGTTTATTAAGACTTCATTTTGAACTATATATTCTAACTAAGTTTATTTTCTGTTTATTTTTTCTTACATGAATCTTCTCTTCAAATCTTAATCTTGGAAATCACATTAGGTAAGTGATATTTATTTTTCAGCTCAATTCAGATTTTTAAAATCAGAAGTTAAATAAGAGTGATATCAAAGGTGTTATAAATTCACTATTAATTACCCCCCTTTTTACCCCTATCTCAGTGTAATGCAAATGTTGTGCTCCCACTTACCTAGCTGGAGACCCCAGAGTGGATTAAGCGGCTTACCGATTCCAGCCTGCATGGAAACTATTTCATGGGTCTGCATAGCCAGGTTTTCTAATGCACTTTTTTAGTTCTCCCTGATAAACTTGTATTGTGCTATATATTATAGAAAATATAGGGCTATCATATATAACACATTACACTGTATCAGGGAAGCAGGATAGCTGCATGGACACATGGGTCTGCATGACTGTCCAATGGTTTCCTTGCAGGCTGAGACTAGCTAGCTGATCAGTATATAGTATACAGTGTCTGCACACATCACCATCATCACTGGAGTCTCAGGTTACATCACTGGGAATTATATATGAGTTAGCATTATGGGGTCATACATAGGATGGATGGGAGGATGATTGTTGACCTGTTAAAATATATTTTGAGATATGTCTCTTACAAATACTAATTTAAAGTGGGTCTTAAGCACATACTGATATTTGTAAAACGTGAACCCAGATTTGTCTTTTTGATAAAGTTTGTTGCAATCAGGAAAAAAAACAATTTTACCTTTTCGTTTGCTCAAGGCAAAGCTTCCATAGAAGCAGCCATCTTTCTTTACTAGCCCATAAAATTCCTGCCATATCTCATACATACTACTTTGGAGATCTCCCATCCGGGAGGGGAGATCTCCATGCAGCTCCGGGTGGGGGAGGGGGGCTGGGCCATGTGAATCGCGTCTTAAACCCCGCCCCTCTGCTAAACCATACCAATATTGTCCAATTACAGCAGGGGGCGGGGACAGGATGCCACAATTACCTCCTTTCCCCATCCACTTCACCAACGAACAATAGTGCAGGATGCGGGAGGTTGCCCTGCTCTCCCGGGAGTCTGGGAGACCTCCCAAAAAAATCAGGAGTCAGTAGGACAACCATGCGCATATCTGTTCCATCACTCTCGTGTGTATAAATTGTCGCTGACATTAGAAAGGAGCTGCCAGGAAAGCAGATAAAAACACCTTTAAAAGCATTTATGGAACAATAGCTACTGAGAAAATAGTATTTTATGGATAGCGACAAGCCTGCTTTAAGCATTTGAAAGCTTTTGCTTATGATATTTGGCAACTGAGAACACAGGAGATGAAGGGCTGATCCCATGTAACAAGGTGTTGACGGGAGAGAGTAGACGGCACGCACACAATTTACAGTGTAAGGTGCATATAAAGAGCAGCGATATAAGGAGATGGTTCTCCAGCCTTGTTCTCCATCCCCCTTCATTTGTGTCTGACAGAACTTCACACAGAAGATGCTGAACCCACCAGGGGCGGAACAGCTGGGTACTTTATTACTTTTTATGTTGTACATAAGGAAGACATGTTTCCATTGTTATAGAGTAAAAGAAATGAAGGCCCTGGGCATCATTAAGCAAGTGGAAGCGAAGGAGATGTCAGCTTTATTCTCCAAACACCTGGATTGAAAGCTTAGCATCAGGTCATTGGGAATATGAGCAGACTATGGTATCTCCTGTAGTGTTATATGATGGATTGTGTAAGTTTATTACATATTCATAGATATTTTATTTAATGCTATATTTTATGGCCTTTCTAGACGTGGACTTTTAATGGGATATTTGCCATTATCTCTGTTTAGAAGAGTTTTTTCCTTTCATTTTTTTTAATCAATATATTTATATTCAGAAATATATTTGTAGAAGTATTTCAATATTAGGAGAAAGGTCTAATTTTGTTTGTAAACATAAATCCCAGAATATATGAAGTATGAATATAGTACATGGGAGCTATGGGACATAGTGTGCAGGTCCCTAATAAGGTGTGTATTTTCATATAGCAAGATACAATATATAGTACTGATTAGTGCTAGGACCCCTGATTCCATGTCAAATTTCTTTGTCATAGCTGACAACACTTACAATAAAATGCCTGCCGATATGTTGTTACTGATAGGTGCCTCTTTCTCTAATTAAATGTACTGTTTTACCTTATCACTGGGATTAAGGGTGATGTGTGGCCCTTTATACATACTTGCCAACTTCATGTTGGTGGACTCCAGTAGATCCTGGAGGGGGGGCGTGGTTGGAGGGCGGAAGGGGCGGGGTGCAGCAAATTGCATCATTTTGGTTCCACCCACACAACAAAATCATCATTTGAGGAACAGGGCCAAAATGACGCGATTCACTGTGAATCGCGTCATTTAGGCTCACAACGAGCAGGATGCAATAGAATTGCCAGCTCTCTTGGGAGTCTGGGAGACCTACCCAGAATTTGGAAGTCTCCCGGACATTCCGAGAGAGTTGGCAAGTATGCCTTTGTAGCTTAGAGGGCCACTCATGTGGCCCCATAAGTGTATCAAGTTGCCTATCACTGGCTTAAATAATACCTTTAGAGGTGGCCCTTTCACTTTTAAATTTTGCACACTTCTGCACTTGTTGCGTGTTTCAAATTTGCGCTTTTTTTATTTTGCCAGATGTGTTCTTTAAAACAATCCCTGCCTCTTGTACTGCTGTTTTGAAGTCATGTTCCTAAATAATGAAATCATTGGCTTTAATGTTAACGATCCCGAGCAGGAAGGGGGCATGACATCCGTACTTTGACAGGTATAACGTTTCTTATTTTAGGGTCAGTCTTCCTAGTGCACCAAGAGAGGAGCACTGCATTGTGCATACTCATATATAAGGAGAGTGGATAACATGCATGACTGAGGATAGGACAGTAGGAGATAAGAATGCGGTGGGAAGAGGGATTCCGTTTTAAAGCATTAAAACCAGATACTGTATCTATAGTTTATAGTTTCTTGTGACATAAAGATAATACACTAGAAAACACAAAGTTACTGTCCAGTAATAGTAATGGTTAACCAAGAGGATAAATGTTAATAGTCGCTTCAACCATTGCTGGTGTCCGAAGTATAATGTTACCTTAATAAGTGGTTATTTTGGTTTATTTAGTTATATTGGCATTTTAAATACTAATTAAATAACAAAAACTATTTAGAACCCACCCAATGAACTTGGGGAACGAGACCCTAATGGCAGGGCCTAACTCACCCATAAGGGAATGATTTCACCCACTTAGACTGTAACTATCAGATACTTTATAGCACACTTTAGACTTTTAACAGTGCTCTTAACTAATGGAACATACTTTAGTCCAACAATTGGGGCTTCATGGGAATGTTTCTCAGTGAGTTTGGTGCGTCTAGACCTGCCAGTTTCACATTATAATTGTTATATTTTACTGAATGCTATATACTTTTATTTACAATAGTTATGGCAATTTCATTCAGCATGATTTTATTAAATAAGTATAATCATTTTATATCTCACTCTCACAGACTAAGGATCATTATAAATAGTGTGCATTGTTAATTATAATCAGGGGACTTTGCGATGTTTACAGAATCAATAGACTATGGTTTCGGAAAACCACTTTCCTTTAACTTCAAGGGAAACATGCGTTCTTGCTTCTAAGTTTTTATGCCATTTGTTTCTCGTTACGGTGGAAAACATCAGACAAATGCTCTGCAAGTTTTGCGTTAAGCTGCTCTTAGCTGTAGAGATCTTGTTGCAATTTCAGTGATAAGCTGGTGGAGAGACGTTCGAGAGTGCACTGTGAGTTAAAACTTGGAGCCCATGGCCGTGCTGTCATTTTCATTTTCCGAGCCCGCAGTCGAATCTCTCTAAGCATTAACCGGGCAAGTTAAAAGATCACAGCAAGGTGCTTCTGGCATAAAAATAATGATCAATGACAGCTGATGTACTGCAGCAAGATGAGAATGTAGTAGTAAAAATGAGTAATATTAAAACATTTAGAGTTAAAAAGTGAGATTCTGGCAGCTCCTTAGATGAGCAATAAAAAAATGCATTGAACATGAAAAATTAAAGGTGTTATGGCAATGCTGGAAGTGATTTTCTGTACCCTACTGGGAGATTATCAGAATGATGAAAACTCTTTGCCTCCAAGATCAGCAGACAGTACTTTTTCCAGAGTTCCGAGGGATATACGATGCTTAGCAACAAAACTGTATGTAATAAAACCAGGGGCATAAATATAACATTTTGCTTTAAGAGGTATACTTAGTTTATCTGCGTACAGCAATTCAACAACTCATATTAACCCTGAGAGAACTATACACATGATGGAAAACTTTCAGGCAAGCTCAAATTGTCTTCTACAACAACAGCTCTTTAAATATCATTTTTCTATTTGTGTAATAAATGTTGTTTTTAAATCCATTCAATATGTGATATGTCTTTTATGGTGTAGTTATAAAAGATAGCTTTCCTACTTGATTTATAGACTCCCACGTGATATTTAATATTGTAAATATTGTTTATCGCATTTTACACCCTTAACTTCCAAGGCAGTTTATTCGTTTTTCACCTTCAGGCAAATCCAATCTATTCGACTGTACATGTCTTCCTGAAAATTTTACTTGTTGACTTGAGTTGTTTATTTTTGTGGCCCTTGGATACGACACAGCTCTTCACTGCTCTCTGTATTGAATACAGTTGTACCCAGAGAGCAGCTGGGTTCCATATCCCACGGCAACAGGAGGGCATAATCATTGTTGTTTATTTATAAGGCGCCGCAGATTCCGTAGCGCCGGACGATCTTAAGCTGGGTACACACTACACGGTTTTCGTCCAATAATCGGCTCAATCAGCCGACATACGACCGCTCGTTCAAAAGTCGGGTCAGTGTGTGTAGTGACACGATGGTCGAAAGTCTGCCCAAATGGACGATTGTCGCCCCATTTGGTTGGTCGTACCGTTTAATATTTTCGTTCCAATCTGGTTTCCGCTGTGTAGTGTGTATAAGTTTCTGACCGATCCACAACAGTGAGTACGAAATTACAGTCATTGCTCACAACAACATGGCTGTAAAAAGTCGCTACATGGACATCCGCTCTTCCCTTTATCGTCCTAAACAAGGCTAGTGTGTATGCAGTCCATGGACCGCGCGATCGGACCATCGGTCACATGTAAAATCGCTCGGCATAAAAAGTTGGTTTAAATTTCTGTAGTGTGTACCCAGCTTAAGACATATGACATACATGAATGCAATTAACATAATAACATGAGTACAATAAACAGGATAACAGATACATATATACAACTAAGCCTAATAACACATGATGGATAGAAATCTGCTTGCAATAACAGCAAGTATGCATACATGTATGTATTCCATGCGTGTGGGTGAACAAACAGCAGAAGATTCAGCATAACACATGATATCAGGGTTGTACAGGTGGACAGACGTGAGATGTAGGGTAGAGAGGACCCTGAATTTGAGAGCTTACATTCTAGAGAGGGCATG
Organism: Mixophyes fleayi; assembly: GCF_038048845.1. Taxonomy (NCBI): domain Eukaryota; kingdom Metazoa; phylum Chordata; class Amphibia; order Anura; family Limnodynastidae; genus Mixophyes; species Mixophyes fleayi. The sequence continues at coordinate 345,548,253 of NC_134403.1, read as the reverse complement.
TGCCAGGCAAAACATTGATGTAATTTAAAAGTGGAAACCTGCTTTAAGAGTTAGTGGTAAGGAATATAGAAATCAGGTCACATTGTAACTTGCAAGCAGTGCAGCACGGTGGCTCAGTGGTTAGCATTCACAGCACTGGGTTCATGAGTTCAATTCCCGACCATGGCCTTATCTGTGTGGAGTTTGTATGTTCTCCCCGTGTTTGCGTGGGTTTCCTCCGGATGCTCCGATTTACTCCCACACTCCAAAAGCATACTGGAAGGTTAATTGGCTGCTATCAAATTAGTGCAGGGTTTACCAAACCCAGTCCTCAGGGCTCCCCAACAGTGCAGGTTTTCCGGATCACATGTGACATAATTAGGACCACCTGTGGATCTGTTACAATGTGTCAGTCAGTAATGAATACACCTGTGCTCCAGCAAGGAGATAGGGAAAACCTGCACTGTTAGGGAGCCCTGAGACTGGGTTTGGGAAACCCTGCCTTAGTGTCTGTCTGTGTGTATGTTAGAGAATTTAGACTCCAATAGGGCAGGGACTAAGTGAGTTCTCTGTACAGCGCTGCAGAATTACTGGCGCTATTTAAATATCTGATGATGTATATATAATACTGGCTGTATTAGCTTTTTTGCCAATGCAGACAATTTTTTATGTATTTCCTTTTAAAAAAAAGTTATTGAGCACATCTGACCTGTCTTCCTTTCCCACTGACATACTGATCAGAGCACCCCCACATGATTGGCATCACTCATAATCATACAGCAAAGTCAGGGAGGACAGAATAGAATTGAATAGAATCTGGGATCCTGCCACCCTCTGGGTTCCTTTGAGATTTATATGCATGTCTACACCTAGGCATCCTGTGCCACTTCACTCACTCGAACAAGATACCAATCATCCCATAAAGTCATTTTCTTGCAATTGAGGATTTGACAAATAGGCAGCTAATTTGGGGTATTTCATTACCTTTCACACAAGAATGCGCAATCCCAGGTGAATGAATAACATTTGTGACTTAACTTGCATAGATGAATGATCACACCGTACCACCGCCTGCCAATTTATAAACGTTGGCATAGAGTCTCATATGAGATCATTCACCTTGCCTTTTCAGAGTGGAGGTCGCAAGGAGAACAAAAGCTTTTACTGAAATGGAAAAGGCATACTAAAATGAAATGATCAGGTTAAAGGCTTCCCTTGGCCTGGCTTGCTCTATTCCCACTAATTGACTTAAAGCAGTACCTGGTGTTTGCAGAGCTCATGTGGTGAAAATGAACGTGCTGCAATTCTTTCGCTATCTACCAATAAATGAATACATGTTTTACTACAAGTACATGAATGGCTTTGCAATCATTGAAGAAAAAAAAATCCCACCTATTTTAATGAGCCTGAACATTTGCTGAATGGTCCTTTTTACTTTGATTAGCCAATTATAGCTTATGATAATTAGTTTTACTTGTGATTGCAAAAGCAATTTGGACTAAAGTATTAAACTTACTCCTCACATTTTAATCCTATTATTTCACTGTAAACTGGGGTCACAATGATGGGTGCTATTTCCGGCACCGTGTTTATAAAATAGAGTGTATAGCGTATACATAATTAAGTATTCTTTATTTAGGGAATTATGGCTAAAGAAACATTTTATTTAATGACAGCACTTTACTTGAAGAATAAAAAGGACTTGAGGTTAATTACAACTAGAAAGTACTGACTGCTGCACGTTTACCTTAATTAGACTGTTTACAATTACTTCATGACAATGATTCATTATTATGATGATTAATGAAGAGATGGTTGTTTTTTACACTTTGGTTCCAGTAATTTGTCACCTAAATTGTACAGGACGAAACAACTTTACTGCTCATAGGGGTCTCCATATTAATAGAATATGGGGCCAGTAAATATTCAGAGCTGCACTTTGCAGTGATGTATATTTAAGCACCGCTAAAATGCACCATCCCGGGGCTACTCTGGGAGAACCTCTGGTGCGAACTGTTATTACTGTAGGCTGGCGGTAACAGGAGAACGTGCTATGCTTCTACAGTTGGACATCCAGCGAAGCCGGAGAGGCTTCAGCTGGATCCCATAGAGAATGACAGGTAACGCCATCCTCCTCTGGTCTACAAACTTTCAAGCGTTCTTTGAAAACCCACCTCTTCAGACAAGCTTATAATATTCCTCAACCACCCTCTTAACCTCACTACCTTACCCTATTACCACCTGTTACACAATTTCACACAAGACAACTACCCCCTGACCAACATTGTTTTGTGACAGGATCATTTAGCTTATGAGTCACTTTTACCTTTGCAGTCTGGCTGGGCCGAAATGCAAAATTTAGACTTAACCTCATGTGTCAAACTCCCATTGTCCAATAGATTGTAAGCTTGCGAGCAGGGCCTTCTCACCTCTTTGTCTGTTTTACCTAGGTTGTTTATTTGTTTACTATGTGTGTCCCCAATTGTAAAGCGCTACGGAATATGTTGGTGCTATATAAATAAATGATGATGATCCTGAAATGGTGTTACCTTTCTGCGTAATGCAAAGCTCCTCAAAGCTTGTTGCACTGCAGAACTTAGGAAATGGTAAGTGGGTTATGGAAGGAGAAATCTTTGATTTCTAAACTTTTCATACATTTTGCCATTTTACGGAGAAAACTTTCTTGTCCACTCTCCCAGCAAGTCCAGGAGACTCCTGAATCCCAGGTAGCTCTCCCGATCTCCCGGGAGAACAGGTCACCTTCCTGCATTCTGTCCACTTTTTAGATGGGGACCTTTATCATCATCATCATCACCATTTATTTATATAGCGTCACTAATTTCGCAGTGCTGTACAGAGAACTCATTCACATCAGTCCCTGCCCCATTGGAGCTTCCAGTCTAAATTCCCTAACACTCACACACACAGACACACACACAGACTAGGGTCAATTTGTTAGCAGCCAATTGACCTACTAGTATGTTTTTGGCGTGTGGGAGGAAACCGGAGCACCAGGAGGAAACCCACGCAAACACGGGGAGAACATACAAACTTCACACAGATAAGGCCACAGTAGGGAATTGAACTCATGACCCCACTGAGCCACAGTGCTGCCTTTATGACATGATTCATTGTGAATCTCAATATCTTGGACCTACCCCCACAATGCAATAACACGGCTGTGGCGCCATGTCCCCCCGCACTTGCCCCCTGACTTTAGTTGGCAAGTATAGCAAAGACAATTCACTACAATATTTGTTAGAGACAAACTAGACACATTCCTCGGGCAACACAGTGGGCAGCATAGAAATGGTTTTGTGCTTTTTTTTCCTCTACTTTACCAACCCCCCACATAACTCATATCGCCCTCCTGTTTCATCTCTCCATGCCCATATGTAACTCATTTTCAAACATACCTAATAAAATGTACCTACCTCCAGAACTGTTTAGTGTCCCTCTTTGGGCATATGAATAGTGTAGTGAAGCTCTTTCTACCCCAGGATAAGTTTGTAACTCTCCTACTGTATTCACAGCCTGGTTAGTGCTATACTGCAATAAGAGAGATTGTGAGCTTCTTCTCCTGACTGTCTTATAATTAGTTTCTATACTTTGTTATACTTCCTCTCTGCACATCCCAGGCTGTACACTAACCACTAATTTATCTCCTCTTGGCATGGGCTGGAAACCCATTATGAAATGTATGCGATTACTAGTTGTGTGTGTGCTGTGGTGATATATATGAGGATCATGTTAATGGCCACGTTCAATGACAAACGAGGCTGTACGAGCCTAATTGTAGCATTGTGCATGGAAATGACGGAGACCAATACTTCACTGCTGTGTTTCCATGATAAAAGTCAATGAATAGAGCTTTTAGTGCTACAGCAGTTAAAAGAGCCACAAAACAATACTCAGCAATATTTTCTCTGTCTCTCTTTATCTCCTGCGACAATCTTTATTCTTATATGCTGCAAGTTTCTTATAGTGCTTTTCAGAGATGTCTTTTCATGGGGCTGTGCTTTTGGGCTTTCTACTTGTAATGCCCGGGGTGCAGAGAGATAACGGTGCAATTTGCAAACGTAGGATCCTATCTGAGCACTAAAAGGCTGCATTGAGGATGTTGTACATTATATTAACACATTTTTGTAAAGTGCCTACATGTTATGTAGCACTATATAGAGAATGTTAATCATTCACATCAGTCCCTGAGCCAGTGGAGCTTACACTCTATATTCCCTACCACATGAACATACACACTGGTTTTATGTCAAAAGCCAATTAAACTACCATGTATATCTTTTAAGAGAGGGAGGAAACTGCAGCACCAAAAAGAAACCCACGCAAACAAGTGGAGAACATACAAACGCCACAACGATAGTGTTGAATTTGAACCAAGCATGACAACTTTCAAGGTCATGTGACAGTGGTGTAGGAGGGGGCGTGGTGATGTCGTGGCATCACCATAGCCCCGCTCCCACTGTAAAATGACGAAATTCACAGCATTGAATAGAGAGGAAGGGGCTTAATGACATGATTAAGCCCCGCCCCTGCCATTCAATGCTGTGAACTTTGGCGAATCCAGGAGGTTTGCCTATTTTTCCGGGAGCCCAGGAGGACTCTCCGAAATTCAGGAGCCTCCTGGGAATTCTGGGAGAGTAGGCAAGTATGATTTGAACCCATAACCCCAGTGCTGTGAGACAGCAATGCTAGCCACTGAGCACCGTGATGATGACGGTGGAAGTGTGTCAAATTAAGGTGTCTCTGTCAGCGTGTTAAAGTGAACTCATCTACCACGTACAGTGGAGGCTGCTATTTTGTGGGTTTGGACTACACATCTAAACAAGACGTCTATCTGAATATGTTATTTCACTGAGGATCAGGGACTCTGCCCCAGTTTATGATTAGTGATATCAGCCAGTGACAATGTGTACAGTATACGTTCTTAACCACTGAAATACACTAAGAGCAAAACACGCAGGGAAAGAGTTTGGAAGAGTCATGAGAACGACCTGTTGAGATGAAAAAAAAAAACCGAGGCCAAGATACTTGGCAGCAAAGTGGTTAATAAATACGAAGTTACGGGAAGGTCAGTTTCCTGGACAGATGAGAAACGAATGCACATTCTTGAATGAAAGGGGTAGCAGGTTGTTAATTGATATCCTTGGTAAAAAGACAATGGGAGGTTTGATGGATCTTATCCTCACGGCTTTAATTAAACCTGCAGACTGTGCCATTACCGTTACTACCCGTTCACTTCCCAACAGTGGCGTTAACAATAACCATTGCTGATGACTCTATGACGTTCTTCTTTTTACAAGAGTATACAAAAGTTGGGGCAATTGCATATTATTTTCCTTTTGCAAAATATTAGTGACTCACTGGTGTGTACCCGTGTGAGGGTTTTTCTTAGTTACAGGATAGCGGCAATTCTCAGCAGTTAAACTCAGACAACTGCCCACTGCTCTCAGACAGGCAGGGTTAGGTGTCTGTGACGCTCCTGTAGTTTGATTAACGCCTGCAGAAAGTATCTGGATGACAGAGAAGGCCTGGCACAAGGCATGATGGGACAGGTAGTATTTTGAGAGCCTGGTGATTAAAGTAGCTTGAAATATATCATGGAATAATGAAAATATAAAAAAATTGTTTTGCAAAGACTAAGGTAAGGAAAAAATTGCCACAGCAATAGGTAATGTGCTGAATTGCTTTGCTATGGCAAGTGGTAGCAATAGAGTCCATACTTTTCCATACACACAAATACTCCAAACATAGAAGCTCAATAAAGTCCTCAATTTTGATGCCCACTCTTATTTGCTCAATGTTGAGCACTTAAAGGCTGGACATAGCACAGAGAAAGTGTTGTATTATTATTATTATTATTATTATTGTTATTATTGTTATTGTTATTATCATTTATTAATATACCACCATATTCAGCACTGTACAGTGAATAACCAGTCCTATTGGACCATGCAAACTCCACTACTCTTTCCAGGTTCTAGAATTTGTAAAATTGTTATGAACTGTAAACACTGCTCAAAAGTCCTGGCTGTAAGTTCTTACAGCCCCCATACAGTTCTCTCTTCCCTGCTACCTATATTGATTACAGTGTGCTATGCTATAATAGCACATAGCTTATACTATACTGTGCTATCAGTCTGTTGTCACATTACCTGAAAATTCCATCAAAGACTGAAGGCACAAGGATATAACCAGGATTTAATGTAGTTTAGAATGGGGGGTTAGATAAATAATCACTTGAGTAACCATGTAATGCAGGCGTTATATCAGAAATGCTTTAAAGACATAAAACTGCACTGAAATAACACATTGACATCCAAAAAAGAGGTAAGTCCATTTAATTTATTGCAATTTAGTCACAATCCTTTATTCCCAGGGTTGAATAATAAGTAATTATGGGTTTATTTTAAAGTATTTTACAGCTAAACTCCTGATCCTAGTGGGGTGCTGTGTAAGTACCAACACTAGGCCTGGGAGTTACTGTAAATTGTGATTCTTGGCAAGGATTCAGTCCTGTGTGTGCCAGAGGGCTGTTATTTAAACAAACACAGGTTATTCAGTTATTGCAAGAATAAGCTCTTTAATTGATACATTCTTTTCAAAGCAGATGGCAGGAACGCTCACATTAGCTCACCTTTATACTGTTACGCTTTAAACAAATGCTTCGTAACTAGTACTTAACAGTAACTATTTATGACCACATGGATCTAGGGGGTTTGCTAATGGCCCCTTAATTATCTTGCTGTAGAAGTAACTGTCTTAATATTTAACATTTTTCTCAAAGTATTTTTTATTTTTAATTTAAACATTTTAGCATGTATCATATGTGATCTAATGAAAATTGTCTGACTTGGAGCCCAAAATCTTTATCTGGCCTAAAGAGGCTGTGTGTGCAGATGTATGATATATTTAAGAAAAAAAAACATATATTGGATTTTTTATTTTATATACCGCAAGCAAATATATGACTCATTAGCGACACACACTGGATGTGCATTGCAAAACGACTTGGTTTACTGCCTGTCTTAGTCACATTTACGGCTTCATTTAATCATGAGCGGGCATCAGGACTGTTTTCTTATGTTTTGAGCTTTTTTTTTACCTAGAACTGCGTATTTTTGCAGAAACGCAACTGGAAGGAGCCGAATGCATTCCATTAAAAGCAATGGACTGAGACTAGGGGGTAAATGTATCAAGCTGAGAGCTTTCCGGCTGGTTTGAAAAGTGTAGATGTTGCCTATAGCAACCAATTAGATTCTAGTTGTCATTTTGCAGAATGTACTAAATAAATGATAGCTAGAATCTGATTGGTTTTTCAAACCCGCTGGAAAACTCTCAGCTCGATACATTTACCCCTAGTTCTCTGCTAACTGAGACCTGGGGCAATGGCCCGCATGCTGCTCTGCAAGACCCGCCCCTAAAATGGTTTTCACTCCACCCATTTATCTCATTTGAATAATCTTACTCCACAAAATTAAGTCTCGTTTTGAACAGCTCAACAAAACTATGTGCTCAGGTGCACTTATTCTGTACTTCGCAAGGAATACCCTCATTTTTCCCAACTGCAAACTTCTGCCCCTCCGTCATTGCCATCAACTTGCTCTGCAAACCTTGAGCTGCACTTGCCCATATCGAGGTGCACAGTGCCACCATGGAGGGGTTGCTTTCTGCCTTGCCCGTATTGTGCCCAGTGACTGAGGCTCCGTAAGTGCAGCTCTGCCTAGGTGGTACCTTGCTGCATTACAATTCCCCCTATATCTTTACTGAACTTAGCTAGAATATATTCATTTTCCTTCTTAAATATTAAATAGCAATAATTATGAACTCATAATAAAAACAGAGAGTGATAATTATATCCTGTATACAGAAAAAGAAGTAGCACTGTGCACTTGGCCAACAAAATGAACAGTAGGGAAATTTCTGGGGACAACTCTTTAAAACTTTGCATATTGGAAATGAGAAACAGCTGCCAACTAGGCCGGCATGTATGTAGTATTGTATAATAATGCCCAAAAATCTCAAACTCTCTTGCAAATCTATACCCACCCGTCTCTTTAAGGTGGTGAGGATGAATTACGTTATAAAGCCAAATGAAACCATGGCAGGTGCCCTGGTGTCTGCAATGTACACTGAAGTCCTATACCGCATGCCCAGGGCTAAGATGGCAGCCACACATTGGCAGCCTGGAAGTCTGTGTCATAGCCAGGAACCAGCTGACTGATTGCTGGGTGTAGATCCCCTGCACACAACATTTACACTGAATGCTTTGTTCATACAAATGCAGATGCACCAAGCATTTCTGAATTGTCATATTCAGCCATTAAGAAGAGAGAGCCTGAGACAGAAGCAATGGAATGCAGATGCCAGACAGCATAAGTAGATCCATGAAAATGGTTCTAATTGTAACTGGCTTGTCGACTACTGTTACGTCTGGGTTTGCATTAAATCTATTAGTGCAGGCAATAAGATCTCCTTAGTGGCATTGTAAAGTCCTCTTTGGATAATAACAATAATAACATACATTATATTTGCCAACTTTTTAAATCTGTCCTCCGGGAGATCCCCGAGCACAGATTACGTCACCATAGTCCCGCCCCCCACTATAAAACGTCTAAAATAACGGCATTGAATAGACACGGCGGGGCTTGAAGACGCAATCACGCCATTAAGCCTCGTCCCCATTATTCACTGCCATGATTTTCGGCATTTTATAGTAAGGGCAGGGCTATGGTGACGCAACAACGTCACCATGCCACCTCGCCACAAGGATCCCCACAATTTACACCAGGGCTCTTGGGCTTCTTGATAGTTCACTGTTAAAATCAATAGATGCAATTTCTAATCTTGTTTTAAAAGGGAGAGAATATTGGAACAGCGATAATCAGCCCTCCGGGGAAGTGACCATGTGCCCATCGTGACATGGCCGCACCGGGAGTGAAATGTTTGGAGATTATGGGCAGCACGGTGGCGAAGTGGTTAGCACTTCTGCCTCACATCGCTGGGGTCATGTGTTCAAATCCCCAACCATGGCCTTATCTGTGTGGAGTTTGTATATTCTCCCTGTGCTTGCGTGGGTTTCCTCTGGGTGCTCCGGTTTCCTCCCACACTCTAAAAACATTCTAGTAGGTTAATTGGCTGCTATCAAAAATTGACCCTAGTCTCTCTCTCTGTCTGTCTGCGTATATATGTTATGGAATTAAGACTGCAAGCTCCAATGGGGCAGGGACTGATGTGAATGAGTTCTCTGTACAGTGCTGCGTAATCAGTGGCGCTATATAAACAAATGGTGATGATGATGATGATGTGCTTCTAGATGCATTCTCAAGTGCAGAATAATTGTTTTCTATTTGATAATTGGGAACATAATCTGAATTAATTTGCCAAAAAAATGAGACACTTGTGTTGTCCCGTTGGCAACTGTTATCTAAAGTCTAGTGAAGTAAAGTGAACAGATTACGGAGCTAGCAGAGGGGTGAAACACGGTCGTATTAAGGAACGGGGTAAAACGCCTAACCTTGTTGAAAGTAATGGAAATTAGTCCTTTGTTCACAGTGGGGTGAAAAGTGACACAAAAGAGAAATGTTGAAAGTTAGAAATGATAAAACATACACGGCAGATGGATACATTCCATATACCGACCGACTATTGGAAATAACAGGGCTTTGTTTCATGAATTGCTTGGTCTTAAAGCAGCGTTAGGCTAAAGTGGCTTTTTATCAGAACAGTGGGTGTTTCAGAGATTATTTTAGTGGAGAGCCGGGTGCAGAGATGAATGTGCTTCTGTTTTTCTCTGCTGATTAGCACAGTCCCAAACGGCAAGTGTGATAAACTCTGCTCTTTTGATGCCCTTCTTTCCTTTCAACTCAAAAACCAAGATCACAGAGTACATTTTTCTGTAACAAGACTATGTTTATTCCCTGGGCACTTCTTAATTCAAGCTTTAAATACCTCAAGTCCCCGCATTCTCTTCCAGTTTCTATGGATTCACGGCTATTAAGGGCACAACTAACTGCTTTAAAAATACATAGTTCTCCTCAAGCGCTGTCAATGTGGCCAAGGTTTTTCCCCCCTTCTTTACTAATTAATTTACACAAGCATGAAAAAAACATCATCTTTTTGAAATTTGCATGTCTTTGATTAATTTTTAATCATTACAATGTTTTTAATTAACATGCACTCTTTGCTTACACAGAATAGACATCCATTTTAGGGGCTTGAACCAGTGTTACTGAGAATGCAGACTGCTTGTAGTGGAATATTAGTTTTCAAAATGGCTGCCACCACTGTGTGTTTAGGCGACGTGAGCTTCAGTCTGATATTTTGCTCCTGCTTATGACTGTAGAGGTGGAACGGGGGACAGAAGGGGCAGCCTAACACAGGCCGAGTACAGTAAGGTCGTGTTGTGCAATAGCGAGTAAGGCAGAATCGCACGGAGGAGCGGATATGGTTGTCAGTTGCCAATGCCACTTGCAGCTGTCTAACCTTCAAAAGGGCCTCACATTACCCTTAATCAGTAATAAATTAAAGCAATACATTTAATCAATGAATTTATCTGTAATATATCAGCAGTCATATTAAACAAGTGTTACAAGCTATAGCAAACAATTCTCACAATAAACCATGGAATGGGACCACAGATGAAGGTTGGGAGGGCCGCCTGTTGCCAATCAGTGTGGTAGAGTTTTTTTTTTATTTAAATCAAACCTAATAGTGAACGCGTTTTTCGCTATAAAAACAAATGTTGACAAACTTTTATTGTGCTTACGACCTGGTTGGGTGTAAGTGTATCTGATGTACGCCGGACATAACCCTGGCATATATGCTACAGGGGCAGAGTTGGAGACATCTTGAGAGACAACATAGGAATGCAAATACGCTAGTTTTACTTACGTCTTTTTCTAGCTTTTTTAATGCACGTGACGTGTCCAACGTGGCATCAGCCCCACTATATTCTAGTCAGGGCAGTATCTCACAGTTGCTGTTATTGTGCAATTTATTCTTGTTCTGCAAAGTGCATTGAAGGGAATTAGACCTTGTGCTGTGCTAAGCCCGCATAGTTTTTTCCACACCTGATCACCCACCAAAACACACATAATGTGACCCATTTTAGATCACAGCTGACTTAACTTTTGTTTACAAGTAGATATACTAAGTCTCTGGACCTGTAAGTATTTTGTAATATAAAGGGAGAATATCTTTGGTTAAGTAAACCTTTAACCAAAACATTATTTCTTGTCAAGGTTATAACTGTATATCCCTCAAATTTTACATTTTAAATTCTGAATAAATAGGCAAATCCATTCCCAGGGATTGGGTTAAGTAATCACTGGGCAACCTAGTCAAAACGTGGGTAGAGGTCCGTTACAGTAGCCTCCCCAGGCCTTCATTCTACCCCGACAGAGCAGAAAGGAGTCTCTTCTGAGCATGCATGTTTCGGCGCATGTGCCACTCAAATATGTGCTCATATCTGCTCTTTTAAGAGCTGAGAGGGGGCATAGTTGGGAGTTCGGAGCATACTATTGGGGAAGGGGGGGGGGAGGTATTACCTCCAATTCCCTTAGCACACACTGTAGTACTGTCATCGACCACTTTCGAGTAGCCCACGTTTTATTAAACCTGATTGTTGATAAATATGTAATTGTATCACTGCGTTCATTCTACAGGCTGGAGCTCTGAACTCTCACCCTAAATCCCCCTATTATACTCCACCACTTGCTGTACTTACTAAATGACCCTGATATTGTTTTTTGTTGTTTTTTTTAAATTATTACAATGTTATTTTTCTGTACAGTTTCCCTTTGCTAAAAAGAGTGTAACAAATATAACCAGCCCAATACAGTTTATTTGAATCTGCGTCCTTGATTCAGACAGACAGATGGGTAATGATTTTATGTACAAGTTATCCAGAGCCTCAGGTTCACATGTCGAAAATATATCTGCAGCTAATACTTATTTAGATCATCTTCCTGTTTAGCTTTCCTCTTCTGCTTTATTATGTATTTTCCCCAATTTAAAATGCTACATGAATATAATTATCTATCCAATTTTAATTACTTGGATGTCTGCTTTGGCCTTTTAATTATTAATAAAGAAAAACCCATTGATTTCCTCCAGTTGTTCGAACATGAGTAAAACCTAATCTTGCCGCAGGCTGGAGAGCCAAAGAGATGAACAGCAAATCCTTCAGTTAAACATTAATTTCATGGGATTTAAGATAGGTTTGTAGAAGACATCTCCCTTCAATTCTTTTTTCCTTTTACAGCTTCACAAGTCTATTGTGATGTCTTTAGCCCTTTGTTATTAAAGGGTAAGAAAATCTGCTGAAATTATATATGTTATATTCATGTTAAAAATATTGTATCTGAGACTCGCCAATGATTAGATGTGTATATCGGTTCATTGATTTCTGTGCTTCTGAAGCCTTGTGGTTGGTACAACACAAGTGAGAAATGGCAATGCTTTCAGTGATCAAAGCTGGTCGAAAATGGAAATAGATTTACATATATTTCAGAAACAATGTGGGCATTCTAAGGCAGCAGAGTATGATAATCAGATCTGGGAAGATGTTATACTGGAAGTGCACTGAGGTAAGGTAACATTGGTTCTCTGAGCTATCTCCAAATTAGTTTTCATTCCAGAACCATTAGAAGAGGCGTGGCTACGATCGAAAAAGTTATCAATAAAATGGGTGGGGTCTTAGACAAAATCAGGTTCAGGTGCGGAAATGAAAGAAGAACTATGGTCTTGATGCAAATGCATACGACCTACTCTCCTGGAACGAGCGGGAGACACACATACATGTAAGGGCAGCACGGTGGCTAAGTGGTTAGCACTTCTGCCTCACAGCGCTGGGGTCATGAGTTAAATTCCAGACTATGGCCTTATCTGTGTGGAGTTTGTATGTTCTCCCTGTGTTTGCGGGGATTTCCTCCGGGTGCTCCGGTTTCCTCCCACACTCCAAAAACATACTAGTAGGTTAATTGGTTGCTATCAAATTGACCCTAGTCTCTGTGTGTGTGTGTGTGTCTGTGTGTGTTAGGGAATTTAGACTGTAAGCTCCAATGGGGCAGGGACTGATGTGAATGAGTTCTCTGTGCAGCTCTGCGGAATCAGTGGCGCTATATAAATAAATGGTGATGATGATGATGTATGTGCAGTAGTAGTGGTGGAGTAGCATACAGTTGTACACCATACCGTTATTTCTCCTACTGCTTTCATTATAGTACCAACAAATTCCATTCACCATTTTCCATATCATTTTCCAAATTTCTAAATTTCCTCTTCGACCACTGTATATATGAATTTTTTTTTTTTTTTAGCATATGCTCCATTTAAAGAATAGTAATAGAAATAATTGCCCTAGTTTTCTGACCTTTCTTTGTCAAAGTTCATGTCACCAAATCGTTATTGTATTGAACATCGCAGTAAGGGTGACAGGACTAAGGAAGACTCTTTAAGCTAATTCCAGTGTAAAGCGCTATACTTAATGCGTAACACAGTGCTCTACGTGCACTAATACACTGTATATTAAAGGCAGACTGACGGAAACATTTTGTCACTACTTCTTGGTTTTACATTTTTGACACAAGATCGATACTTTCAGGAAAGATAACCACTTTAGTGGGTAATAACTTCAGCATTCTAATATATTGATCTCACTCTTTGACCCAGGTTAAGATAGATTGCAACCTCCACAGTCTAAATTGCCTCTGGTCTCTTTTGCTTAATCCAATAGGTGTAAATGTAAGTTGCTAAAATTAAGCCTTGTTCGTACAAAGGTTGTTTGCTTTTAGCCCATTGTCAAATCATTAAAGGGAAATTATTATATACAGTGTTTCTGAGAAGTTAATAGTCCTAAAACAGTCCTAACTAATAGCCTTGTTCCTATTCTCCTTTATGAAAGCACTGCTGATAGATGAACCCTAGTTATAATCTACTTGGTAAAGAAAATGGGATCTGAGCTTCCTCACCTAAATGTATGATGCTGCCATTGGGAGCGTTGTAGGGGCTCGTCATAATCAACTTGGTGTTGAACAGTGGTATGCCATTGATAATCCAGGGGCTTAGCGAGGTCACATGTCGCCTCCTTAAACTTACTTACTCTCCTAGAGCATCCAGGAGACTCCCAAATTTTGGGGAGTCTTCTCAGAGACCTGACAGAGTAGGCCATCTTCCCAGAACACGCATCGAATCGAGTCATCAGGCCCCCCACACTTGTCACTTGGAGGTTCAAAAAGTAGGCAAGTAGGGGCCTACTGCCTATTATAAGTCCCCCTTTTTGGGCCTCTCACCAGTGATTCTGATGTCATACAGTACTTGATTAATAAAATCAAATGAGGAAAATAGTCGGAATCATTTAGGCGGTTGAAGATGCATTTTTATGAGTTCATAATACTCAGCTTAAATGACCTGTTCTGATGCAACTCCTGCTGTTATATTCCATAATTTAGTAAACGTAACATAACATATTTACAGCTGCAGAGGGTTTTCTGTATTTAAATTTTACTACTTCTGTAGACAGTGTACAAATTCAAAGTCCTGTAGTGAACTATTGATCTGCAGATCATTCCAGCTGACACAGTGGGATAAGACGTTAGCTCCTCACAACATAAACAAGAGAATGTTGACAAACATGGACGGTCAATCATGATTTACATGCAAATTTATGTTTACTCAGTCTCGCTCTGTGAAGGATCTTGTCTTTAATATTATATTGAATGCATTGCGCTGTGTTATTAAAATCTCTGTCACAACACATTATTAACATTACATTTTAAATCAAAGGCTTATTATGTACATTGCGTCTGATGTATGGAAAATACTTTCAATGGCATTGTTTATTATGTGACTAACAATGTTAACACTCTATTCTGCTGTGAACGTCTATGTGTTCTTGTGGCAAAGGTCCATATCTTCTTATACTTTAACATTTCACATACTGCGACTGTGCTAATTGTTCTCTCCTGTAAGTCCTACAGTTGCTTCTCAGCAATCGGGAATTATAATGCACTTATACTTGTGATCTGTGAATAGATATGATGTTTGCAATGAATAGCAAGTTCACAGTATTGTTATAGGATGTATCTTATGGCTCCTGTAGATCTCTGTTTGGATGTTATGTGTATGTATTCAGCAAAGAATGGTATTGTGTACATCATACATAGAAGAATACATTTGCATTGTGTGTGCGTAGGCGTACACATGTGTGTGGGTGTGTGCTACACATTTCATATATTTAATACATCTGCTGTTTTATTTACTTATTTTTGTTGATCGGTTTTGCAAATCTTTCCAAATAGAATTTTAAGGAACAATTTTATTTAGAAAAATGAATTGCCGTTCTACATTTTAATGCCACATGTGTATTTTTAAAAATGTATCTGAAAAAAATGTATCTAGAAAAAATGGGGACAGTAATTGGAAATATGATGTTTACAGAGTCATAACCATACGCAGGCCCAAGTCACTAATGTGGTGTTTCTTGGTATGCGGCAGCTCATAGTGTAAATAGGAATTTCTATTCTTACTGATAACTACATTACGTTTGACTGAATTCTGGCTTGGGCCCTCAAACCAACAGTCACCTTCTTTATTCTTAGAGGCTTGGTTTAGATATTGGATACAGAGATAAATCACTGACAATAATATGCCCATGCTGTTGCAGTAACTATGAGACAACGATGCCTTTCAGTTGGTCACCTGCATTTCATCATCATCATCACCATTTATTTATATAGCGCCAGTGATTCCGCAGCGCTGTACAGAGAACTCATTCACATCAGTCCCTGCCCCATTGGAGCTTACAGTCTAAATTCTCTAACACACACACACAGACACAGAGAGAGAGAGAGAGAGAGACTAGGGTAAATTTTGAGAGCAGCCAATTAACCTACCAATATGTTTTTGGAATGTGGGAGGAAACTGGAGCACCCGGAGGAAACCCACGCAAACACAGGGAGAACATACAAACTCCACATAGATGATGCCATGGTCTGGAATTGAACTCAAGACCCCAGCGCTGTGAGGCAGAAGTGCTAATCACTTAGCCACCGTGCTGCCCGCATTTACATATTAAATTGTGCTGGTAAGAGCTAAGAGTCCACTTACCGCTGCCAGACAGTATTTCCACAGAGCCGAGCATCACTTAGGCTGAGCAGACACTATGCAAAATGTCTCCCGATGCGATATCCTTAACACTTTTACCAACGACTGAAAGTCCTGCTCAGCATGTCAATTCCTGTGTACACACTATACATATTTTACACAATTTACCTTCAGATCTGTGCTCTTCATCTGACATAACCATCGGCTGAAAATATGGTGACTCTGCACACTGGATAGAGGTCTATGGACACTGCCGGTCGTGAGTGCGTACACACTGCAGAATCGGCACAACATCGTTCCATCATTGAACAAGATTTTAGTCCAGTTTAAAAATCAAATCAAATGTTGATACGAAGTGCTTAGGAACGATAATTGTTCATCGTTGGGGCGTACACTAATATGATATAGGGCCATTTGGTCGTTTATCATGTGACTGGCCCGATAATGGTCTTAAAACCATGTAGTGTGTACCCAGCCTTAGGGGCCCAGACGTATTGGTAAATTGCGGTAATGTTAGATTTTCTATTGCTGTGATAAGCAGCATTTAAAAATTTAGGTTATCGCTGCCTATATTTAAATAGACCCCTATTTGTAATATTGTAAAGATATGTGATAAAATGCACCAGTAGTGAGTGCAGAATTAATATTGAGCTTTTGAAGGCTAGATGAGTTTGTTAACTGGAAATTGATCATCATTTTTTGTACCTATACTAATGTTATTTGAGAATCAAAAGCTTGGTTTAAGCAGCGAATACTAATGTATGCATTGGCAAGTAAGGGAATAATATGCATTGACTGCTTGGACAAGGATTAAAAAGAGAGATTACCTTGTGTAAACGATGATGTATGCAATATCATCCACACTGGCCTAAAGTCTGACTCTAAATCCAACAGAGTTTACCTTCTGTATCGCTAGTTAATTAGGGTGAAACATGAGGTAATTATGACTAATCCCAATGCTTTCCTGCTGGCCTGTTGCCTGTCAGGCCATCTTGCAACCAAAACACTTTCATATCCTGTGAAATATTGCTATTAGAAGCAAAGGGGATTAGCGAGAATGAGGCTAAATTTCTGATAGAGTTCAGCACTCAAGAGAACCCTCCTGTGTCCCTTTATAGAACTGATTTTTGACTGTCTTTACAGAGAGAATCCAAGGGCTAGATTTACTAAGCTGCGGGTTTGAAAAAGTGGGGATGTTGCCTATAGCAACCAATCAGATTCTAGCTTTCATTTATTTAGTACCTTCTACAAAATGACAGCTAGAATCTGATTGGTTGCTATAGGCAACATCCCCACTTTTTCAAACCCGCAGCTTAGCAAAATCTAGCCCCAAATCTGTATTAAAAAAATACCTACATTATTAGCTGTTCAAAAGTGGGTGCTTCATCATAACTTTAGTTATTTGCCATTGAAAAGGGGTGATATTTGTGTTGTGCAGCTGTTACGATCATTTCATTACTTTTTACATAGCACTTCACTTTGATCATGTCAAGAGTGTTTTTGTGCACATCTGACTGAACCCCACAAGGAGTGTATAATGATCCTTGGATATGATCCCACTATAGCGTTTCACAGGTGCTGTGCTTAAGAGCAGCTTGGCTATTAAAAAAAAGAAAAAAGAAATAATCAAAAAACAGACCTGCTGTGAACTAACAGATATATTGTTAAAGGAGAATCAAATGTGTGTGCAGTTATATTTATTTATTTTACTTAAATGTCTCCAAGTGAAAAAATAAACTGTCAGCTTATAATCTTAGAGAGCATCTACCGCCTACAGACAGCGGCGGCAGCCATTTTAGTAGGCCGAAGCAGCTTTGGTAGAATGCAGCTTACCGATTCACTGATAACCAGTGACATAAATGAGGCACTACATGGCCAATATTATCAATAATCATGGAGCATGACAGACATTGGTGAGGTACTGACTAGTGAATTAATTGGATGAATATTGATGTAGCCCATAAAATGGCTGCTTCCACCGTGTGGAGACAAATTGTGATCTGCAAATAGTAATTTCCAACTACTGAAAACCAGTTATCTTTAAAAAAACATATGTAGCTTATAAAGAGAATTGTATGTTTGAAGTCTTTCAGTCTGATCTATTCTGAAAGATCTTTCATGTGGAAAAGAACTGGTCTTGGGTAGCAGAAAAAAATAGAAAATATCACACAGATAAGGCATTTGCACCCTTAGAAATATCTGCAGCCACCAGAGAGTCCTACAGTAAACAAGCATCCAATTTATTGCATTTTTTTTTTCACCAGATGCTTATATCCATTTTTAGTTTATTAATGCTCAGTTTAGAAAAACTCTAGAACTCTTATAGAGATGAAAATTAGAATATTATTTTGTAATACCAAAATTCTAATTGGATTTGGACAGTGCATTTCTTGCTGTATTGACTTTGCATGTACGATGGGTCATTTTCCTTGTGGATATTTCAGGATTATTATTGATTTTGTTGACATAGGAAGGGAATGAACTGGTTTTATGAGGCTGTTTACTAGCACAGATACAGCAGTTTATTTTTGTAAATCCCTATAAATGTACCTCTTAATATGCTGACAGGGTTCATCAGCTTATCGGTTTATATTGGTTTTCAAAGTCAACAACTCAATCACAGAGGAAACAGAGACGTATCATGGCCTGTAATTGGAAGATGCCAAATGTGCGTAAATTCTACGATATAGTCAGATGAGAAATGATCATAGGAGCAGATATCATATATATATATATATATATATATATATATATATATATATATCAAATGTTCGCTATTTTAGTATTTAATCTAGACGTGCTTTAACATGACAAGAGGTTTCATTGTTTTGTTCACTAAACTCATCCTCACATACTTTAAGAATCTGTTGTGAAAGTGGAACGTCCCGTCTCATGTCAACGGTGCCTGTTTTGTATTATGAGAAAACAAATCAGGGAAAGGTTCTTGCTAATGACTCAGAGATTTGCTGTTTACCTGTGGCCTCCGTTTGCAGTCACCATATACATATGTGACAAATGTCAAACTGCCCTTTAATGCTGGGCGATTCTGCTGTCATTGGTTTATCACATGCAGTACGATTTCTTCAGCTAAAATTTAAACGCCAAACCATTCATACATATTACCTGCAATTCTATGGCCTACAGCATTGTATTGAATCACTGTAATGATAAGGGGTTAGGTGGGGGGGTACATTGTGGTCCCATTATGCGGAAAAAAAATAAATTGTAATTACACATACAAATATGTTTCAAATAAAGTTGAATTAAATAAGACTCCTCAAAACCATTTTCACCAATTTGTGAAATAAAAATGAAAAACATAGTGTAAGTAAATGGACTCATACACACACGCTTCTCTGACTAGCATTCGCTTAGCTTCATATCAATATTGACTTAGCATTTACAGTCGTTAAGGCTCAGTAAACTATAACGGATTTCTTTGTTACTGCCTGTGAAAGCATTATATAAAGTATGTAGTATTATACTGCAGTGCAGCTTTAAGACACATTAATAAATATGTCTCAACACTACCCAACACGACCCCAAATTGAAGCCAATTTAACTACATTTCAAAAAGTGTATTTTTGTAGCCTGTATCTATGCAGCCCCAAAGTGGCTTTATACTCTAGTTCAACCTATAGCTCTCCAGGTGTTGTGAAACTACAAGTCCCAGCATATCCTGCTATCGGCTGATATAACATGCTGGGGCTTTTAGTCTCACAACACCTGGAGAGCCACAGGCTGTCCAGACCTGCTCTAGTTGATAGAGATTCAGAACCTTGGACAGCTGCAAATCATAATACTATTGTTAATAATAATCCATACAATTATCTATAAATATACACATATGGCACACACACATCCATATGGACAGTCTAAAATATAATAAAGGGAGTGTGGTCAAAGGGATTATGTCTAAAATTCAATATTAAAACAGGGAAGTAGCATTAATCTATGTATAGTGTGTTGCAACTGAATTGTTTATGAATGGGTTTTAACTTTTGAAGCCGAGCCCGTCTGAAATGAGCTGGCATATAGCTTTAGACTATTTGTTAATGTTAAGGCTTTTCCACTTGGCAGAGATGCAGCATAAACAATATCACTTATTGTCACATAACAGGACGGGTTTGACATGTTTGTTTCTTGTGTTTATTAAGTAAGAAGTGGTGTTATTCCTTCAGTTCTCTATGATCTTGTGTCTACGGAGCAGTGCGTTGGTTTATCCTATGCCTTTTAGGGACTTCTGTTCTGCTCGCTTGTTACAGACAGTTGCAAAATTCATAGACACACCATGTCATTGTGTTTAAAAGAAAAGTGTTTCAAAGTTAAAAGAATAAAAGTCTATTCACTTCTTTTGTATAACATATGACTTTCTTCCTTGTGCTTTTCCTGAAACTCAGAGTTAGATGAACAAATAATGTAATCCTCTGCTAGCTTTTAGCTGTAAACTTGCCAGCAATTTTTTTGTGGTGCTGAAAATCCCCCCAGAAATGTAATTAATGTCTTACTCAATAATTTGGTGCAAATGTCACTAATGTGCCTGAAAACCGGCCAATCAAACATTAGCTTTCAACAGTAGAATCTAGGTGCCATTCATTCAAATTCAGTAGCCGGCTGGATCTTAAGGAGCTAGTGAAGGTGTGCCCCTAATGATGCCAATGGAAGGGCGTCCCGTAAGTTAGACACAAGTGCTAGTTTCTGAGGTTGATGTGTGACCTGGCCACTGGGATTTGTCCAGCCTTGTGCTACAGTATTTCCAGTAATTGTGTTCATATTTCTTCTATGTTCATTGATATTCAACTGGATGTTACAATGTGTTTTATTATTTTAGGGGAAGTGTTTTTGTAACCCACTTACCTTACCACTGAGGCTTTAGTGTTACCTGCTTCCTGCATATGAAACAGTTTCCTCTGGATATTAGTAGCTAATCGTTCATTCTGAGGAAGGCAACTATGAATGCATGTATGAATACACCTCCTGCTGCCGACTGTTACTCCTAGAGTTGTAGTTGTAGTACTGGGACTGTCAATCATTAGAGCATTTCTGTGATAGGCTCTTTGATGGATTTTGATATGTGGTTTGGCATCCATAGCTGTCTCCTTATAAGTAGCAGCATTTCACTATATATATATATATATATATATATATATATATATATATATATATATATTATTCTCTGGTTTTGTTTCAAAATATTGCCTTATTGTCATAGCAGCTGTCCATCTAGCCTATCTAGCCTATTTAAGACACATTTGGTTGTGGCTCACAAGCCAGTCCTTGCTAGATGTAAACCCCTATACCTGGGAGGCAAGTGCATGTGATTTTAACTGCATTTTAATGGTGTTTAAAGCATATAGGTCAGTGTAGGAACTGCATATAATGAGGTGCCCTTGATGCTGGGATGCAGGCTTAAATATTTTGATCAAAATATGAACTATTACCTCATGTTTTCATTCTGCTAGATACACACGGATATGCAGCGTAAAGGATAAGTACTGACAACTGTCTTTTTGTTATATATGTATATATATATATATATATATATATATATATATATATACACAATATTAGGACTGAGTAGAATATCCGCCTTAGGAAACATGATGGTGAACTACCCCTTTATAATCAGAAATTGGCTCACTGTAGAGTCACAGTGGAATGATAATTGGCAGAAATTCCTATATTCTAAGTCTTTGTTTGTATTTTCTGATTAACAACAATGTCATTTTCCTTTAAGGAATCCAATTCCCCATACAATAGTAAATATTGTTCTTCAAGTACAGTTTCCTTAAACCCATTCAAGAAGGTTATTTTGTGCATTGTTTCTCTAAAAATCTTTGTTATAAGCCTCATTCTATTTCATCTTGTTAACATGTTTTAAAGACAGAAACTAATTGAACTACAATTTACAATACATCAATTCAACACTATTGATCTGTTTAAAAAAAAAATTGAAAGTAAAGTCAGCAAAAGTCTAGCTCATTACTGGGAGAATGATATATTGACTCCCTATGACACTGCTGTTGTCCACAAATCAATGCTGATGTTTGGTATAGGCTAGTTAAGAATGGAACCCGGTCACTAAAGGTCATGGAAACAAAGGGATATTTGAGATTATTGAAGACAAATGAACATATCATGGGATTCGAATGATAGGGATTTGTGAAGGAATGTGTTTGGTAACAGATTTAGAAACATATACAAACACTGACAATAAATAAAGGTTCTGTACTTGTCTTATACTGTTATGGCCTAGTGGTAGCATTTAAGGAACCTTGAGACTAAAATGGAAATGTTCCTACACATACAAGTAAATCGTAACAAACAGAAATCATGTACGTATGCATGTTTCTTAGAGAATACTTCATGGTTCTATTGTCTGAATTGCACAATAATTCTCCAGTTGTCTAAATTGTATAAGTATTTAATCCTTATTTGATCAAGGTGAACAGTTAATCATCATCATCATCAACATTTATTTATATTGCGCCAGCATATTCCGTAGCGCTTTACAATTGGGAACAAACAATAATAAAACAATACTGTATAACAGAGGCGGAACTAGAGAGCTGTGGACCCTGGTGCAGGGAGATGGGGAGGAGGGAACCGGGGGCCCTCAGCATCTGCCATGCAGAGGGCCCCATTATCTCCATGAGCTCCAGTGCACTGCACCTGTTGCGCCAATGGTAGTTCTGCCTCTGCTGGGCAATACATACAGACAGAGAGGTAAGAGGGCCCTGCTCGCAAGCTTACAATCTATGGGACAAAGTGAGTTTGATACATAATAGTAAGTGCGACATCACATTGCACATTGGTCCAGCTAGGATGCAAAGGTATAAAGTACTGAGTGGGCTGTGTGATCAGTCACATAACAATGTTGGTCAGAGGGTTGTTGTATTGTGTTAGCTCTGTAGAGGGTGGTAATAGGGTAACCTAGGGAGATTAAGTGGGTGAGGAATATTATAAACTTGTCTGAAGAGATGAGTTTTCAGAGAACGCTTGAAAGTTTGAAGACTAGAGGAAAGTCTTATTAAAATTAATAAAGTTAATGAAATTCCTTTAAGGCTGCCTACACACTAGAGAAAATGTCTCCCGATGTGATATCATTAACGAATGTACCAATGACTGAAAAAAAAAGTCCCGATCAGCATGCCGATTCATGTGTACACACTAAACATGTTTTACAAGATTAACCTTTACATCTGTGCTCTTCACCTGTCATAACCCTCTGTTGAAACGATCGTGACCCTGCACACTCCATATAGATCTATGGACACTGCCGGTCCTGAGTGCATACACACAGCAGGATTGGAACGACATTGTTCCATCATTGAATGAGATTTTTAGTCCATTTATAAAATCAAATCAAACAATACAATGTGCTCTGGTACAATAATCGTTCATCGTCATACACGCTAATGCAATAGCGGATAGAATGGTCGTTTATCGTATGATTGGCTCGATAATTGACTGAAAAACCTCCAGTGTGTTCCCAGCCTTAGGTCTGAAACACAAGCAGTTAAATATACACATTTAAGAGAGTATAGAAAACGAGCTTAACTTTGCATAAGTCACATGTACCTCAATGCTATTCTGAGAGCCTAAACACAGCGACTTTACATGGGAGCAACATAAACTAATATTCCCAAAAAAAGAGAGAAGGCCTAAGAGTATTTAATGAGCTGGTAGTCAGTTTTTGGAATTGAAGATGAATGTGTCACGTGTTGCTTACTCGTGGTGTTACAATATAGTTCAGTTGTAGCGTAGATCATATACGGTTAGTTAGATGTTGTTGCAAGCTGATACACTATTAAAAAGCCCTTCCTAAACCAGAAAATCACTATAGTATTAATACTTTTTTGCGGAAATATAAAGCTGTCTATCCAACTAGTTTTACGTTACAATAATCGTAAGCATCATTCCTACTTTGATGAAACTCAACAGCTGTCCTGCAGATGTTCATGAAGTAAGGGGTCAAAAAAATTCAGTTTATGGGTAATCCTGCTTTGTAAATAAGAGGTGCTCTGCCAAATATATAACTGTGTATCCGTCAAAGGGGGAAACACATGACAGTGTGTAGGAGGTTTCTAGAGAAACAAATAAATGAAATAATCTGGATAATATTACAACAAAATAAGTAACAGACTCTCTTAATAAAAGAGGTGGTATGAGAATGTGCATTTCATCTGTTTGTAGATCAGTACTTTGCTTCATGTAGCAAGAATAACACACGTGAACCGTGCACATAACTGTAACGATCAGGGCTAAATTGGGCTAATTTAAGAAATTATTGTGTATGCACTTATTAAGAGGTCCTGTTCTTACCCCCATCTGTCCCGTTTCTTCTGAGTCAGATCCATTTCCACAATGTAAAAACGGTGGGACCAACTGTTCAGAGCTATATATCAGTGGGGGCGTGGCTTGTTGGATCAGGGCATGGCTTGTTGGATCAAGGTGTGTTTGGTTGGATCAGGGTGTGTTTGGTTGGATCAGGGCGTGGCTTGTTGGATCAGGGCATATGATCAGGGCATGGCTAGTTGGATCAGGGCATTGGATCGGGGCGTGGCTTGTTGGATCAGGGCATTGAATTAGGGCATGGCTTGTTAGATCAGGGCATGGCTCGTTGGATCAGGGCGTGGCTTGTTGGTTCATGGCATGGCTTGTTGGTTCAGGGCGTGGATTAAAGTCAAGTTTTCAATTCGGAATGTTAGGATATATTCCTGTATATATTATTATTTTTATATGTTATACAATAAGGGAGAAATGCTTTCTTTAGGAAACAGGAAATACTACAAGTTCTATAACCATACGGATATTCATATGTGTCTGCAGTAATATTTTTGGATTTTAATCATTACTCTACACAAAGTTTTTAGGCATTGCAAACGTTTATTTAGGCTATAGACCTGTAACCAGACATGTGTAGCATGCAGTGTATTTTTGCTGTTATCTGACCCTGTTAAAAAAAATACTTATCTTCTTTTCTCTGCTAAACCCATTTTCTTATTATATGACAAATCTTCTTTATTAGTTACCAGAGAATTGCAATACATTATATCTCTGTATATAATCGCCTAAGATCCTTTTGTTGCCAAGAGATAATCTGCAGTAATGCAGTGTCAGCATGTGCAACATTGTCATTTAAAAATCTCTCGCCATTTCCCTAGCCCTTGAATTTATATGTGAATTTATCTGAGGTCTACGTCTTTCGCAGTTTTGATAGGTCCTTTGGCTAAGTGTGCCATGCTGAGCTGATGAAAGGTTAAGATCCTGAGTGTAGAAGAGATTGTATTTTCCAGTGTAATGAGAATTCATTAATCCCCTAGATCACTTAGAAGCATTGCCTCAAGGGAGGGAAGACGCAGCCATCTCTAAATGATGGTTGCATACATTCATTTCCATGCACTCATTTTTCATGCAGGCTTAACTTAAGCAATCTAACATGTTCTATCAATATTGACCGGTTATTAAAGAAGAAAATATTTTCCTATTTATATGAAATAGGCTCAGAAGAAAGTACACACAAATAATAGGACCTGTAATTAAATATATAATGCTGTGTAAATGAAAATAAGTTTTACCAGTAGACCTATAATACAAACAGAGCACATTACATTAGATATTCTATTACTTTGTAGCTAAGGTGGTCTGTACAAATCCCCCCATACCCCAAGATAGGAGATCTTAACCTATAGGCCCCAACCCCAAACATTTATTTTAGGGTAAGTGCCTATTACCATTTAACACAATGTTTGCAGCTGCTGACCATG
Source organism: Mixophyes fleayi (assembly GCF_038048845.1). Taxonomy (NCBI): domain Eukaryota; kingdom Metazoa; phylum Chordata; class Amphibia; order Anura; family Limnodynastidae; genus Mixophyes; species Mixophyes fleayi. The sequence goes on along the minus strand of NC_134403.1, from coordinate 345,522,382 downwards.
GGTATGTCTGTGTTGAGGTAGCTGATTTTGGAGGCAACAAAATTAGGGTATTAATATATAAACTGCAAATTGTCTTGCAAAACTATAACTCAGTGTTTTTCCCTTGTTGGTGCATCTAATTATGATTAAAGTGGTTTAGAATGTACATTAACACTTAAACAGGCCAACCTGTGGCTTTCCAGAGGCTGTCAAACTACAAGTCCCAGCATGCTTTGCCAGTAGAGAGCCAGCCGATAGCTGGCAATGTATGCTGGGACTTGCAGTTTTACAACATCTGGAGAGCCACAGGTTGGCCAAGCTTGCACTAGTAGATAGAATTGCAATTGGTTCACTCTTATCTATTGTGTGCTCTATATGAGCAAAATCATTTTTATTATGAGGTGGTGCATGCTTATTATATTTTATATATATCTTATTAATACATGCATGGAAGGTGATGTTTTATAATGAGGCTATGGAGGTTTATTATGAGATTGGGGGGGGGGGGGTCATGTAGATTTGGAGGCAAGCAGCGTTTTTTGGAGATAATATGCTTTTACACTGTGCATGCCCACAACGCGCTAGAGTCGCATCTGGCGATTATGCCTGCTTGCGAACCCTTGCACTTGAAGAGGTGGAGCTGGTGAAGGAGGGGGCGTATGTAGACTGAGACTCAGAAATATATGCGCCTGTCAGGAGATTGGAAGCTTGCGGGTACTCGATCACTGGTGTAAGTTACAAACTGACTGTGATGACAATCAGCTTAGATGCATCATAGTCAACATACCTGTGTAAAATGTCTTGTCTGGAGATGCAACTTCCATCTGTGTTTCAGACAGAACTTGGGTCCCACTCCTAGGGCTGCAAAAAAGCATGTGAGAACTGACAGCTTGAAATAGTAACATCACAGCACACTCTGATGTCCTATCAGCCCAGCAAGGTTCATAATCCCCTCGTGCTATAACAAATGTAAGAAAGTCTAACACCACTGGGGGACACAAAGTATAATTAAAGTTCTTTATTCCATTTCTCTAAATCATTTAAATCATGCAGCCCAAACATCATAGCCTGGAAGTATAAAAGACTGTATGAGTTAATGGCAATAGGGGCAGCCTGAGCACACTGTGGCCTCTTATTAGCGAGTGATGAGTGCTGAGAAGAGGGTAAGGGTTAGGAGAGCATTGAATAAATGTTCTCTGAACAATTCCAGGGGGCTGAGATTTGAAGAAAAAAATCCAAATCAAAATTGCCTCAGTCGGAGAAGAAAATTTGCCCATCCCCGGCGCACAGTGGAGGCAGACATTTTGTGGGGGCTGAACCGACATTTATGAGAATTTGAGAATTAATTCACTAGTGAACTATTGAGATCACAAAGACTCCTACAAAATGGCTGCCTCCACTATCCGTGGGTGACAGATGCTCTTTAATAACGTATGCTGATGCAATTGTTCCACTTAGAAACATCACATTAAAAATTAATATAACTGCACACTGTTGGACATGACTGATATTCTACATTATAGAGAGAATAGAGGATATTAGGGGGTGTATTAAAATCCCTCTCCATCAAATGCAGTTTTAAAACACAAATTTATGAATCTGCGGATTGCATGAAATTCCATCTGATATGTGGTGGTTTTAAACGACGACAATCACATGTGCAAACCAAATGTCAGGTAAAAAAGGTTTGCTCCTTATTTAGCCCAGTGCGATGCATCTTATTTTGACTAACTTGTATCTTTAAGATACGCTGTTTCGGTTGCATATCTTGGTGCATCCCATTTATGTTGATGGCTGTCACATTTGTGGTATGGATGCATTTTAATCCTATATTTAAAGTTTTACAGAAGATCTTTGTCTAAACCTAGTTTTACAACTACTTTGCACCTGCACTTTAGCCATCAAATGTAAATCAGACACTTCTGTATGGGCATAATACTCAAAACAAATGTGTCTAATCTCGCCATGAGAACCAGGTCTAAAAAATGTGCGTCTCTTTGTGCAATTCCTATACAGATTTCATATTTTATTTATGCATAAGTGCAAGCTAGACCATAATAAAATGATGATGTTTTATAATGAAGCTATGGAGCTTTATTGTGAGACTAAAAAAAAGTCTCACTGACCTCTGGCTGCCAGCTGGACAGGTCTTTTGAATGAGTAACATCAGAGCAAACTCCTGCTTACCACATTGCACCTCCAATAGGGGTAACAGGTCACAAAACCGGCATTGCAGTTTGTGATCTGCTGTTTTTTTACGTTGATAAATCACACAGATTGGAAACAGCAGAAAAACTAGAGATGCTCAGGCTCGGTTTTCTGAAAACCAAGCCCACCTAAAATTAGGGGATCCCAGTAGGCTCGCGAGCCGGCTCGTTACGTTCGCGCTTCCTCGGATCTGAATCGAGGCAAAATGTCATTGTTGCGTTGTCGAATCTCGCAGGTTTTGGATTCCATAAGTACCTCTCTCCCCAGTTGATCCAGCGCAATTGCTCACACAGAAACAGGGGTAGCAGTGTTCTTGTCACTCTCCAGTCTCCAGTGACATTACTCAGTGCCATTGCTCACACAGAAACAGGAGGGGTAGCAGTGTTCTTGTCACTCTCCACTCTCCAGTGCCATTGCTCAGTGCCATTGCTCATACAGAAACAGGGGTAGCAGTGTTCTTGTCACTCTCCAGTCTCCAGTGCCATTGCTCAGTGCCATTGCTCACACAGAAACAGGGGCAGCAGTGTTCTTGTCACTCTCCAGTGCCATTGCTCACACAGAAATAGGAGGGGTAGCAGTGTTCTTGTCACTCTCCAGTCTCCAGTGACATTACTCAGTGCCATTGCTCACACAGAAACAGGGGTAGCAGTGTTCTTGTCACTCTCCAGTCTCCAGTGCCATTGCTCAGTGCCATTGCTCACACAGAAACAGGGGCAGCAGTGTTCTTGTCACTCTCCAGTGCCATTGCTCACACAGAAATAGGAGGGGTAGCAGTGTTCTTGTCACTCTCCAGTCTCCAGTGACATTACTCAGTGCCATTGCTCACACAGAAACAGGGGTAGCAGTGTTCTTGTCACTCTCCAGTCTCCAGTGACATTACTCAGTGCCATTGCTCACACAGAAACAGGAGGGGTAGCAGTGTTCTTGTCACTCTCCAGTCTCCAGTGCCATTGCTCAGTGCCATTGCTCACACAGAAACAGGGGTAGCAGTGTTCTTGTCACTCTCCAGTCTCAAGTGACATTACTCAGTGCCATTGCTCACACAGAAACAGGAGGGGTAGTAGTGTTCTTGTCACTCTTCAGTCTCCAGTGCCATTGCTCACACAGAAACAGGGGTAGCAGTGTTCTTGTCACTCTCCAGTCTCCAGTGACATTGCTCAGTGCCATTGCTCATAAAGAAACAGGAGGGGTAGCAGTGTTCTTGTCACTTTACAAAAATTGACTGGAAATGATTGGAAATTAATGTTATTGAGGTTAATTAGAATGTTGAGATAAAAGAGCCAAATTATGTGATTTTTAGCTCAAAAAAATAGGGATTTTAGGGGAAAAAATCGGGAACCAAAACACGCGAGGGCGGTTTTGCCAAAACCAACACACGAAGTTAATCCAGATCCAAAACCAAAACATGGGGGTCAGTGAACATCTCTAAGAAAAACAGATATTTTACATTGCGGTTCGAAAAATCCTCTGTACTTAAGTGTATCACCATGATTGATTGAATTGACCTGACTTGATTGCATTTGTGGCCTCACCCATCTGGTTAGCCAATTACCAGACCGGCATGTTCATGTAGTGATCAGCCGACCACACGGCATGAGATCACAAAACTATAAGATATCTGAAATTTGGACTTCCGCCTGTGTGGCCAAACGTATACGATAGTTTGACACGCTGGCTAAAGTCCCCGTCATCAACACATGGTCCCTAAGTCATGATTTTTATACAAAGCGTTAAATCACGGTGTAAATCAAGTGTAAAATTAGGGCACAAGGCTTATAGAAAATGAAACAATTATTAAAAAAGAGCAGAGTAGCAGAACATGACATGTTATGACTAATGAATTGGAACTAAGTTGTTACCTTTAGATGTAATTTGTTCTAGACCAGTACCACTAAAGTAAAGAATTCATTACTATCCTGTCTGAAGCTTTTACTGGATAAACAGTTCACTATTAATTAACCAAGTTCCATATATACCGGCAAGAAATTATTGATGCTACTTCTTAAGAGTTCCGTGTTAATAAGAAATGTGTTCTTCCAATTATGTAGCTGTCATAGGTAGCAAAATTATGTAGCAGAAAATTAGCCATAAGCCATATAATTAATTGCTTGGCAACATATAAAAGATTAGATACCATTTCTTGGGGGGGAAACTGCTTGTATCTTAAGGTTTTTTTTTTAAAATAAGTTTTTGCATGTTCTTGGGGAATATATTATATCTTGAATAAATTGTCAGAGAACCAGATCTTAATCAAAATAATTTCTATGGTTAGGGATTTTCTCCCCTACATCATATATGAACATCTATAAATTCATATAATACCTAATCGTAGAAGTAATGAATTTAAACACAATTTGACCTACACACCTTCCGAAAGCAACATTGTTTAATGACTTCAATTATGTAACTATTTAGCTTAATGCGAGGTTAAGCAATTCTGTGTTAGATTAGAGCTTCCTTACCTTTTGGCATATGTATGACTAGGATCGGAGGACCTAGTGTATTCATTTTTCTGCTCCTGTTCTGTGTGCAATAGGTTTTGAAGGGTTTTGGGGCTAGAACCACCAGTGTCCAGAGCAAAAAAAAAGGTAAATGTTAAAACTTAAAAAGGCCATGGGGTATATTTACTAAACTGCTGGTTTGAAAAAGTGGAGATGTTGCCTAGAGCAACCAATCAGATTCCAGCTGTTATTTTGTAGAATGTGCTAAATAAATGACAGATAGAATCTGATTGGTTGCTCTAGGCAACATCTCCACTTTTTCAAACCCGCAGTTTAGTAAATATGCCCCCATGTATTGTTTAAGAAGGTTTATTTTTGACCAGCGAACAAAATGATTCATACATCTTCACAATTCGTAAGCAAATTTCGGGGGAAAGAATAGATATAATAAATTGCATTTGAAGACAAATATGGTTATAAACACGGATGTTAATTATATGCAGTGTTATTTTTTTAAGAGAAATTCGCTGTCTAATCATAATCGAAAATCTACAATGGCCTGGTAAAAATAAATAAATAAATAGGCTTTTGTAATCAGTTGTTCCCACTGTTTAATGTCCAGTAATGGGAATACAGTAGTCATTATATTGCCAGTGTGTTTAATGACTATCTCTTGCAATGATGTGAAATGCTATTGTATGATGGATACATTCACTTCCAGCAGAGAAAGTAATGAACAGCAAACAGCATGGCCGGTCCCCAGCGACCAGCTGCAGGTGAAAGTGGGGTGTTTGTAGCTCAACAAACCCAGTACCGTAAGCTGGAGAGCAGCGTAGTCATCAGCTGTATTAATTTAGCATTTGGTATCACAGTGAGCATTAAAACCATAGGTGCTCCATATTAAACGCTTGGAAATGCTGTAGTGGACATTTCATTTTCTCTAGATGACTTGGAGTAAGCATGTAAAATAATTAGCACGCTGACACCACCGGGGAGGGATACAAATATGCTTGAAGGCTAGTTAGTAAACTAAATTAACTCAAGGTATTTCTTTTCCTTGTTAAACACTTTCATTTACCCTTGTGTAAAAATGCACTACTGCAGTGTTGTTATATTATGCTTATATAGTCCATTGAGCTACTTCATAGCTAATTTAAATGCCTTTTTCCTGTACTATTATATAATCATTATTTATAAATGGCCATCAATACCGCAACGCTGTCCAGAGAACATTTGACACACACATCAGTCTCTGCCCCATTGGAGCTTGCAGTCTATATTCCCTAACACACACACACACCAACTAAAGTTTTTGCCAGCAGCCAGTGAACCTAACAGTATGTTTTTGGAGTGTGGGAGGAAACCAGAGCACCCAGAGGAAACCCACGCAAACACATGGAGAACATACAAATGCTACACAGATAAGGCCAAGGTCAGGAATTGAACTCATGACCCTAGCGCTGTGAGACAGAAGTGCTAACCTCTAATCCACCGTGCTGTCCATTATATCTCAGGTATGCCCATTATCCTGAAATAATATTCACTCATCCTGTAATTAGGGCCATCCTGCAGCAGAATCTGTTCATTTTACTTAAAAACAGGCATTGTGTTGAGCAACTGGTACCTAACGTCACAATGCAATACACAGGCAGTAGACAGCATTTCTACTACGCTAATATATATATATATATATATATATATATATATATATATATCTATATATATATATATATATATATATATATATATATATATATATATGTGTGTGTATATACATGTATGTGTGTGTATATACATGTGTGTGTGTATACATGTATGTGTGTGTATATATACATGTATGTATGTGTGTGTGTATATATATATATATATATATTGCTATGTTCAGCTTTAAGAAGACTTCATATTTTATGTACATGCTTTTCATCAAATCATCCAAGTGCCATCACAGTGTCCATGAAGATGTATCCCCACAAACAGCTACAATTGTTATTCCCCTTCCTAATATATCAAGTCTACCCCACACCTATTAGATTGTAAGCTCATTTGGTCAAGGCCACATTTCAATTCTGTTATCATGGCTACCTCAGTGTACAGTGCTGCATAATATTTTGGCACTTTATAAATAAAATATAATTATAGTAGTACATATTGATGTTTCTTTCTTTCAGGATAGTCTGTGTGATTTGCTAAATCTCCTACTGAGGAAAGATTAGATTTGCTTATTAGCCCTTTATGTTTAAGGACCACCATCCTGTAGCCATAGCATGTGTTAGAAGTCAGCAGGAGCCATTAACACTGCTTGATCAGCACTCTCTGCGGGGTCAATTAAAGACATCAGGGGTTGGGCAGGTTGCTGCCTACGCTAACTCTGCTCTGTTGGAGATGGACAAAGACACGTTGTTTAGATGTTTGATATTATGCTTTAATCAAGTCTGTTTATGAATGATTCTGATTATCCGTCCCTACATGTGTTTTCTGTATTGCATAATTTATATTGTACAGTCATTTCGCACATGAGGAAACATTTATACATGAGGTAACTTTTATTATGTCTGCAATAAAAAATAATATTTCCCTGTTTGACCAAATATTGAAAAACTATTATCCTCAGAGTGCTCTACAGTGTTGCTTTTTATCGGAAACAAACAGAAATGGCCAAATATATCATCAAAATAGTTCCACATTCTATCTGGAAAGATATTTGAAATTAGAAAAAAATCAATATACGTGGAGCTTATTTATTACATACTACATATATTAGTGAGCTCTTATTTACACACATAAAGTGTATCCATCTTGTATAAATATTGAAGACAACTTTTTTATTGGTTGACCAGACATCCTTGAGAATGAAACCTGTCATTTCATCAGTGATGTTACTGGTTCTTAGGCTACATTGCTATAAATACTGGTTCACCCCACAAAATGGCTGCCTCCATCTTGTAGGAGGTTGGCTCCCTTTTAGAACCACACAAGTATGTGCTCAGGAAACTACTTACTTTTACCTCAGATTATGTAAAACAGTACATACATTAACTAGAGCAGGGGTCAGGGAACTTTTTTACCTTTCACCCCCAAATATATTTAGATACGCCGACGTTACCCCCTTGATTTCAAAGGAGGAAAATTATATATTAATTATTGGAATTCAAAATTTTATTCAATCTATTCAAAATTTCTTTAACTTCAAAACTTCAGGTTTTGGAGAAATTATGTTGCTTCATTTTTGATACAAGATTATTGGGGCATTTTGCTATCAGAGCAATGTGCATACAGTCTTCAGCGTCCAATCGATTTCTGTGCTTCGTTTTTATGTTCGTTAATGTGGAAAATCCTTGTTCGCAAAGGTAGGTTGTTGCAAAAGGCAGCAACTTTTTGACTGCCTCCTCATGTGCAATTTTGAATGCCTTTGCAGCTGTTGACATCCAAAAATATGACAGATCTGCTTTGTTTTCAAATGCAATACGTGCTTCATTATTACATCGAAGCTCAAGAAGTGCCTCTGCCAACCCTTGAGGCTCTTCTGGTACAACAGCAATTTCACATTTAAAGGGGTCTACAATCCAACTGACAGCATGTGAATCGGCAGCATTACCCCCAGGAATTTCATTTTTACCCCATTTGGGGTAATTTACCCCTGTTCCCTGACCACTGAACTAGAGTAACTTCATGGCTACCCCTGAAGTATTCAGAACTTGTATTTTTATTGTACATTTTGTACACATCATAAATGAGTGCTCTATAGGCTAGTAATATTTACAGTGTACAATCCACTGTGCAAGCAATTTATACATCCTGTACTACTATAATAGCATTGAGTCTGCTCATTATTTTAAAGTGTTTGTACACTTATATATATGGAACTGCTGGAAACATGTTTACAGTCATACATTAACTACAGACACTGTCATCGCTTTGCAACAGAGGACTGCATTAGCAGCTGTCATTGTGTTTGTGCTCTGCGTAAAGCATTCATAGATACACCTTGGGAAAAATAGAATGTTAGAATCTGATTTTTATTTTTTAGTTATTTTTCTTCCTAGACAGATGTTCTGATCAAATCTTGTTTTTTTTCTGTTCTTATCCACCCAACATATTAAAAAGGAAATTATCTAAGCTTTACGTTTGTGAAAATTATTCACATTTTTCAAATAGAATGTAATGTTCTGTAATTAGCAAATGCTGATCATGGTGAAGAACTGCTCTCTGTTGTTATTTTTGCAGTAAATGCCAAACATCACTGGCAGAAACAATGTAAGGGTCATTTACGAATGTGCAAACTTGCAGACACATGGGGCAAATGTATTTTGTGATGTGCCGGTTTTTACATAAAAGGGCATGGATTGGTGCAGCGAGATGGCGTCAACTGCAGGGATGCAGAATGTTTAATTTCCGCAATAAACAGGACTTTGAAGCAACATTTTTAATACCGTTGACTGCACCGTCCTGCGACTGGGAAGTGGTGATGCAAACTTGTGACATTTTCAAGATGACCGAAGGTGACAAACATATGGGTTTTTAAGTATAGTTAAACTAATGTGCAAACATTACAATAATGTTCACTCAGGCGTAGCATCTCTGTTGGCGTGTAGTGGTCTCCGAAGACTTCACTGCAAATCTAGGCTAAAAAATTGTGTGATTCTTTTTTAACCTAAATTACTTTACTCGTGCCTACATGATGACATAAGTTCCTGATGAATTGTAGGCTGACTATTGGTTTAACCATAGTTGTCGACTTTCTAAAGTCAGCATCTGGGAGCTGCCTGGGGGAGGTAGGCATTTCAGGGGCGGGGCTATGCAAATCACACCATTTTGGCCCCACCCCATGATGTAATGATGCAAACGCGCCTTTTTACAGCAGGGGTGGGGCCAAATGCTGTGATTTCCTGAGAATCGCAGCATTTTGGATCTAATTCTGCCCACTTCACTAGGAAGTGGGCAGATGCGGGAGGCTGGGAAACCTACCCAGAATCCAGGAGTCTCCCGGACATTCCGTGAGAGTTGGCAAGTATGGGTTTAATCCACTGTTTGTACACTTAGGGGCGTATTTAATTGTTGGCGGAAACGCCGAAAATCCCACGGTCCGCACACTATTACCGTTATTACGGTAATAGTGCGCGGAAAAACCGTTACTACGGTAATTTTCTCGTTGGATTTCAGCTCGCAGCTCCCTGAGCCGCGAGCTGAAATCCAACTAACTACTACCGTAATAACGGTAGTAGTTTTTACACGGCGGGACTTCCGGACAATTGAATATGCCCCTTAAAGTCCTACTAAGATTAGGATTATAGGGGAATATAACGCTTTACGGGTGAGGGTCTCAGGGAAGTGCAGGTCTAAAAAGGTCTTGAAGGGAGATTTATTAAAACTTCTAAAAGGGAAAAGTAGTGGTGTTGCCCTTAGCAACCAATCAGGATATAGCTATCATTTTCTAGAATGCACTAGACATATGATAGCTGGAATATGATTGGCTGTCATAGACAAAAACTCCTCTCTTCCTTTTTCAGGAACTTTAGTAAATCTACCCCTTGTTGTGAGATAAATACAGAAGCATATGATTTATAGCGCAGCTTCACTTAAAACTTTCATTTTTTTTCTTTTTATTATTTAGCCGAACTTACCTTTCTTTAGCGAGAGACACAAAAAACGTGCTAGAAAATAACACAAAAAATATCACCTGAAAACAATACCCATCTTTTTCTGTAAATATGTTTGTAATGTCACACACAGTGAATCACTTGCCCACGTTCATTGTCAATCCTCGCCGTGACAGCAGCTGATTCTACCCTATCACGGCCAAGTTGTGCAATGAGTTCTAGACTGCGGTTACCATAGCAACAACTTGAAAAGTGTGCCAAATGGATTGTCTGTAAAACATTAAATGGGCGTGTTATACACAACACGCTAACACCCTCCGCTTTCTACCATCCCTACAATTCAGGAGAGCCAGATGGGAGAGGAAGCCATTAGGAAAACAGACACTCCCCCAATTTGTTCTGGGAGTAGGGTACCAAACTTGAAAATAATAACTGATATCAATGGCTGTGAAATTATTTGTGTTAAATTTATTTTTAATTACAATGCTTCCTCATTATGGATTATCTTATCCTGTAAATCAAATCAGTATGTAAATGTATTCCATTTTGGAAGCACTTAAATGATAATATAACATTTTTATTTTTTTTCCATTTTCAATTTTTTGCTTTTACAAGATATTACCGTAATGAAGCTGCTACCTCTCGGTATGCATGTTAATGAGTTTTAACTATCATTTTAATGAACAGTGTATTAGCATAATCCCAAGATCAGACAGAATTGAATTTCTTGGGAGGAAAAAAAGTTCATTAAGAGTTAATTATGTTGTTTAGGCAAGAGTATAATTCAATTTGATATACAATCCGTCAACATCCCATCATTATATTTACTAGTGTATGTAATTGTAATAATTTAATTTTCAGATTGTCAAAATTGCAGATAAAACTTTTTCGTTATCGATGTAAAAAGACTTTACGGTGTTTCCTGAAATTACTTGTCACTGGCATTGAGATCCATCTACAGTACCTTCCCATCTAACTCGTACAGATAGAACCACTTGCTGTTCAATGAAGGGCAAAAGCCACTATTGTGTTCAATAGGAATCATTTTCAAAATGAACCTCAGAATTTTTAAATCACCGTAATTAGCATTTTTTTGTAAATATAGTCTGAGGTGCTGGAAGCCAAATGTGACTTGTTATTATTATAGTCTAGTCTTGCAGAAGATGGGACACCAAGATAGAAGTCAGTTTCCATTAGATCAGGTGATTTGACTATAATAGAGAAGATTGAGAGCTTTCCCTGTGACATTCTGTTTTATTCTGAATAAACTGCTAGTAGTAATCTGTATCAGATAACACCAGATGGAGATTTTTTTTCCTGCACGGAGAGAACACATTAATGTCATTTGTACAGAAACTCCAACCTTATTCTTTTCATGTTATCTTGGTATCTATCTAATGTACAGTAAATGTAAGGTCTGAGGGACACATGTTTATTTGAAAGCAATTTGCGTTCCTGTTGTATAATACGCTTTCTTACTTATGCGCCAACACACAGAGCACTAGTTTCGAAACTAGCGATGTGTGCCCATGCGCAGATGTAAAAAAGCTTATATTACGTCAAGGACACAATTTGCGCTGAACATAACACGAGCCCCTTAATGTATAAAAACATTGTTGTGCTGCTGTGGGTATTCCAGTATTCTAATTGGCTTTGAGCTTTTCTATTCCTGTCCAGTTGAAAACTAGGAGCATCCAATACATGCAGCAAATGAAAATATACTACAATAAGGTGATCAGACACTAGTGTAATATTATAACTATATTATAACTATATGACACTAGCATAGTATTATTCTGGGTACACACCTACGCCATCTTACTTCAGATGCAATTTCTGTAAAGATTTCACCAACGATTGAAAGCCCTGATCAGCATGACGATTCATGCATACACCTCCACGATTTACCGTCAGATCTGAGACCTTCATCTCTCATTACCATCTTGTGAAATAATTGTCACTCTGTACACACAACAGATATCTGCCTACGCTGCTGGTCGTGAGTGCGTACACACTTGAAGATTTGTTCTGACATTGCTCCATCGTTGATTGTGATTTTTAGGAAGGTTATAAAACCAAGTCAACAGATAGATGCAGTGCTCTTTGGTACGATAAAACATGATCAGGGGAGCGTACGCACTCAATATCTGCCCAAGCGGTCGTGAATCGTGTGATCTGCACGATAATTGCATAGAAGTGTACCCAGCTTAATATGATGAGCCATTTAAACTTACCTTTACAGGGGCAGACGCAGGATTTGTAGAGAGGGGTTTCAACACCACGCCACCAGTGGGCGTGACCAGCATGCATGGGGGTGTGGCTATAATTTTAGACACTGCTTGGCTGCTCTCCAACTCTTCCTATCCCCGTAATATACTTGGGCAATGCTGTGTGCACTACTGTTAGGTGCATGCAGCTCTCCCTTTTCAGAGCTGGGTGAAGTGGGAGCAGGGTCCAGCCACCTCAATTATAAAATGCCCCAGGCTTGGAGGGGGGTTTCCAGCCTCTAGGAACCCCCCCCCCCCTCGGTTTGCCTATCCTTTAACCCAGTTACCTCTCAGTGGCCACAGTACATATTTCATTAGTGTTGTCATTGTGGGCTCATCTACTTTATCCTAAGAGTTGTTCAATCATTGCTTGTAAAAAATGGGTTTAATAATATTGTACATTGGCATCCCCCACCGAATCGTTTAAATGACTATCCAATAGGAAGCCCAGCTAATTACATTTCTGTTTCTTATTTACTAATGAGACTTGCAGGATTTTGTGGCCATTGTGATTTCCCCCGTGGTTTCCAGACACTGATAATTATACCTGTATCTTGCGGGAAAAATACATCATAGAGGTCAAAAGAAAAGGGGTTATCCAGTAAACAGACAGGCTTCAGGATCACAGACTTTAAGTAAACACTTCTTGTCATGTGTGTAAACAAAGAATTTTCCGAATGCACACAAGTTGTGATTGGAGATTGAACACGTCCCCTTTAGCACCTGACACACGTTGAAATCTATCAACTTCCAGCTGCTATGATACAGTATATGGGGAAGAGTCTCAGAATCATTTCCATTTAGTCCTTAGGAAATTTGCATTCATAAAAACTGCTTGGATATGCTTATTGCCTCCTCTGCTTGTGGTTAGCTGTCAAAACACAGTGATGCTTCTGAAGATTTATAGTAAATGGGTAATGAGATTGCTGAATGTTAACTGCAGTTTTCAGATTTCATTACTGAATGGGGGATGGAAGAGAGTTTACTAAATGTACAGAGTTGCAAAGGAGGATGGAAGAAGTTTGGATCCCATTGAGGCGTTTTGACGTAAATATGTTTGATTAAACAATGTCGGTATGTACTGTTCACTGTACCAGCACACTATGCAAACACAGGGATGACAAGCGGCAGTCTGGTATAACTAAGGTGATCAGATTATTCCTTTGTTGCGGGCAATGAAAGCAACTGTACACTGGAAGTGCCATTATTGTAATCCCAAATTGGTAAAAATTAATTTGTAATAGCAAAAACAATCTGGTCACCTTGTATTTGACTATATGCAACATTCAGCCACAATGGTATATATGCAGGAACGCAAAATTTGCCTGTGACCCCAAAGGGGTAGATTTGCTAAACATTCTAAAAGGAAAAGTGGAGATGTTGCCCATAGCAACCAATCAGATGCTAGCTGTCTTCTATCTACTACAGTCTAGAAAATGATACCTAGAATCTGATTGGTTGCTATTTGCAACACTGATGCGTCAGACACAGAGGCCTTCACAGGATAACATAAAGGACTGTCTAAGCATACACCCTAGCCTTTGGATTTTTTAATTGGAAACATTGGGCTAGATTTACTATGAATCGGTTTGAAACCGCCACCAATCGCCGGCGGTTCAGTGGTCCAAACCGCCACATTTAATATAGGGTGGTTTGAGGCTTCATTTTAAAATGACTGGCGATGTTTGGCAGATTGAAAAAGCTAAACCACCGGCAGTTTGGATGAAACCGCCATCAAACCCGCGATCCAAAAGACAGGACAGGACAGATTTAATACCTGCTTCTGAATGCCTTGATAGCTCAAACATGCTGTTTGAACTATTTTACCATTCTGAACATAAGAGAAAACACCATTGACATTTAAATTATGTTGACAATCATTATTTATTGATTAAGGGGCAAAATGAATTAAATATTAACATATAAGGGCATAAAATTATTTAATTATTATATTATTCGGACAATATGTAATGACAGATTGTGCAACATAAATAATTTTATCCACCATTAACAATCAGTTAATAATATTATATATTCACATTTCCCACTTAATATAATGCTATAATAGTGTCCCTAAAAACCCCAGCTTAGTAAATCTGGCTGTTTGTATGTTCATCATTGTTAAAATTGGGAGGGCGGTTTGTAAAGTGGTGGTTATGAAAAATGTCAATTCTGGCCATTTAATGGCGGTTTGGGCTTTAGTTTGAAACCGCCGAAAAATAGCAAAAAGCGGCGGTTTGAGCAAACCGCCCTTCAGTAAATGTAGCCCATTGTGTGCTTGATGTGCACGCATAGGAAGGGGCATAGTCACCCCACATGGAGGCATGGCCGTGTCACATTGGGCTTGCCCAACATTAATAAAATACTGGGCTACCCACCTTCCCCTACCTCTCCCCTAAAATGACCCTTTCAGTGCCTCACACACCAGACTGGAGATGTGTGCGTTAGCCGGACACATCACCCAACTGTCTTGGTGTCAGAAAAAGGACATTGGCTTAAAATCAGGACTGTCCCGCCTACATCGGGATATTTGGGAGGTAGGATATAAATAGTGAGCATACATGTATGTTAAAAAATATGTTCTCAGTATCAGGCTACATTTTTCTGCCTAGAAAGGCCATCTGTGCTTCCCTACTAAACCTTTTTGGCCCCAAAGTCTACCATGTATTATTTGTATAAAATAAATGAGTGTAAGAAACTGGTATATTCTACCAACAGTTTTAATCTTTGTTTTATATTATATGAAGAAACAAGGTAGAGTCTTTCTTATCTTGCTGAGTAGGAGTTCCATAAAGCTGTGATGCCTTAAATCAGACCTGGCCAACCTGTGTCTCTTAAGGTGTTGTGAAACTACAAGTCCCAGAATACCTTGCCAGCCATCAGCTGGCTATCTACTACCAAAGCATGCTGGTACATGAAGCTTCACAACACCTGGAGAGCCACAGGTTGGCCAGCCCTGCCCTCTATGAATTGGGGACTCTCAGACATTGTCCTGCTTTATAATGAATATCAAATTTGCCTACTTTCAGGCAGTGACATCCGGGAGATCCCGGGCAGGGGGCGTGACTAGAGGGCGGAAGGGGTGGGGCGTGAACAATCGCATCATTTTGGCCAAGGAATTGCGGGATGCTGGAGACTTGCCTGCTCTCCCGGGAGTCCGGGAGACCAACCCAGATTTCGGGAGTCTCCCGGACTTTCCGGGAGAGTTGGCAAGTATGATGAATATTATGTACTGTATATTTGTATTATAACAAGCAATAGCGTGTATACAGGACTTTTATGGTGTAGGGATGTAGCCAATAGTATCCAAAATGTTTTTTTTATTATCTTGAGCTATGATACTATATTTTTATACAGGAATGCAGCTTAGTAAGTTGTTTCAGAGTTAATTATCTGGGTTAGCATTCAGTATCACTTTAGGATAACACTGGCTGCACCTGTGTTTTGGGATAGCACTAATGGTAGATCTAGGTTAAGCGGGTTTGCTGGAATCATTTCCTGTTTTTCTGCATTTTGGATTGAAAAATGGAGATGAGCTGTGTTCCATAAGTTAGCAAACTGTTTATCAAAGGGGCATGCTGATCTTCTTCTCTGTAAAGATGAGAGCCCTGGGAATAGAGTGAATGATCCCCTGTGTGTGACTATTCTAGGCAGGATACAATGATCACAACAAGAAAGCAGAGCCCTGTGAGCATCACATACACACAGAACTGCTCTGTACTCCTCATTTCCCAGAACACAGGCTGCTGCTTTAAAATTAATAAATGCCCTTTGTGTGAAAAATGTTATGTGTCCTAAATCTGTCAAAAAAAGCCCCTACATAAGGTTTCTGCTTCTCCCTCCATAATAATGATAAATTTCACACTATATAATGAGACCGAATTTGCAATGCAAGCGTTTCCAAATCATGCATGCAGATATCACCAGGCTTAAATTTCTATTTATATCATTGAACGAGACACCATTTTTTTTTTTTTTTTTGCTTTGTGTTATGGAAATGAGATTACAGCATTAGTCCTGGTAATCTTTCAAACTCAAGTCATGTAATGTTCCTGTGATGGCAATTTGAGGATGATGAGGGTAGTAAGAATAGCTGATGTGCTAGATAGGGATAGCTTCTGTACGACCTGTTCTCATATTGTAATGTGTTAGATATTCCATATTTAGAGCACACTTTTTATTCTGCAACGAGATTTATGTACAATTTGCATTCTTAAATTACCCTTTGTGTAAACCCTATTGTTCTTTGTATGAATGAGTATCATGTAAAATTCTCATCTTTGCTATTTTCAACACCACTAATTTACATCTCTACACATGGAAACAGGCATTCACAAACACTGCATGCTTGTAATCCTTATATAATTAGCCTCAAGGATTTTTTTTTGTGTGTGTGTTATACCAGTTTCTACAATAAGGATAAAATTAAAACGAGCAATTTTAAACTGATGTTATGATTATCATTGCATTCACTAATGACTTCCATGTCATAATTATTCTGTGGTGCTGTTTTGACAAGGTCTTGAAATAGTATCTTACTAAAATATTGGCTGGAATACATTAAAAGGGTAGAAGTACGCAACACTTTTGACAGAGAAAAAGGAAAAATAAATAGATGTTTATATTTTAATTTCCACGCATATAAAAGAGAAGAAGATCTATACAATTATTGCTGCTGATTCTTTTTAGATGTGTATTAAAGAAGCGACTCTATTTTCGGAGTATACATTACTCTGCGCCTCTTACTGATTGGCATATCTACCATAGGGGCAAGGTATCTGCTATTCCATTGGCTTGTAGGCCCCCTGCCTAAATTTACCCCCGCCCCAATGAAACATGGTTTTGCCAAGATGTAAATGTATTCCTTTTTTGTGCTTTACTCTCCTTAATGACTCAGGCCCTTAGTGTGGTCTACACGTTCACATCATAAAACTTATTACATTAAATAAATAATTTTATGGGGGTGGAGGTCAGGGGGATGTGGTGCTCATACATTACAGGCTCACAGGACCACTGCATTCACTGGAAGGGGAGGTAGCCGCGTGTGTGGCTTGGTGAATTGCGTAATTTGGCCCCGTTCCCTAAACCGACATTACATTTTCTAACCTATTGCAGCAGGGGTTAGGGCAGCGATGCATGCAAATCACGTCCTAAGCCACCCCCGCCACATAAGTAAGGAAATAACCAGGAACCAGGAGGTTGCCCTGCTCTCCCGGGAAAAATGCGGGAGTCTCCCGGACATTCTGGGAGAGTAGGCAACTATTTGGGGCAGCACGGTGGCTCAGGGGTTAGCACTTCTGCCTTACAGCACTGGGGTCATGAGTTCAATTCCCGACCATGGCCTTATCTGTGAGGAGTTTATATGTTCTCCCCGTGTTTGCGTGGGTTTCCTCCGGGTGCTCTGGTTTCCTCCCACACTCCAAAAACATACTGGTAGGTTAATTGGCTGCTAACAAATTGACCCTTGTCTGTGTGTGTGTCTGTCTATCCGTGTCTGTGTGTTAGGGAATTTAGACTGTAAGCTCCAATGGGGCAGGGACTGATGTGAGTTCTCTCAGGGCCATCTTAACAACATTATGGGCCCCCGGGCAAAGCAGTGCACCGGGGCCCCTATATATATATATATATATATATATATATACATATATATATATATATATATATATATATATACATATATATACAAGTTAACCCGTGCATGATACTCATGCATTCTAGTCAAATCAAGATACTTAAGGTCTTAAAAAGGTTCTTGTCATGCATTTGGGCCTAGCCCAGGCCTCTTCAGGGGAAGATCGTTACTTCCCGACGCAAGCGCCCTTTTTAATGTGTGTTCATGAGGTAAAATTACCTCACGAAAATGAGTTTGACCCCTCAACTCGTAAATTTAGCCTTTACTACCCCTCCCACGGGGGGAAGGGGGGATGATGGAAGTTAACTGACTTGACTATTCTAATTTTTTTGTCAAATAATGTCAGTATACCAAATTTCAGGTCAATTGGATGAGCCCTTTCTGAGAAAATAGTTTTTTACACACACACACACACACACACACACACACACACACACACACACACTAACGCACGCCTCTACACATGTGTGTTCATGAGGTAAAATTACCTCACGAAAATGAGTTTGAGCCCTACCAAATTTCAGCCCTTTTTGATTTTTTTTCCCACACACACTAAGAATTTAGTAGGTCAGTGTATAACTCTGCCCAGCAGGTGGCGCTGCAACTTGGTTTTTTTTTTCCACACACAGAAGCCACTAAGCATTTATATATTAGATATATATATATACAAGTTAACCCGTGCATGATACTCATGCATTCTAGTCAAATCAAGATACTTAAGGTCTTAAAAAGGTTCTTGTCATGCATTTGGGCCTAGCCCAGGCCTCCTCAGAGGAAGATCGTTACTTCCCGACGCAAGCGCCCTTTTTAATGTGTGTTCATGAGGTAAAATTACCTCACGAAAATGAGTTTGACCCCTCAACTCGTAAATTTAGCCTTTACTACCCCTCCCACGGGGGGAAGGGGGGATGATGGAAGTTAACTGACTTGACTATTCTAATTTTTTTGTCAAATAATGTCAGTATACCAAATTTCAGGTCAATTGGATGAGCCCTTTCTGAGAAAATAGTTTTTTCCACACACACACACACACACACTAATGCACGCCTCTACACATGTGTGTTCATGAGGTAAAATTACCTCACGAAAATGAGTTTGAGCCCTACCAAATTTCAGCCCTTTTTTGATTTTTTTTTCCCACACACACTAAGAATTTAGTAGGTCAGTGTATAACTCTGCCCAGCAGGTGGCGCTGCAACTTGTTTTTTTTTTCCACACACACACAGACGCCACTAAGCATTTATATATTAGATACATATATATATATATATATATATATATATATATATATAGATGTATAGATATACAGATATAGATATAGATATAGATATAGATATATAGAGATAGATAGATGTACTTGCTCAGTGACCCTTGAAGGTTTTTTTGCAGTTTTTTTCTTTTGCAGGATTATTTATTCTAATTAAGAGCCGTGCCTATGGGGCCCCCGGGCACGTGCCCAATGGAAAAGATGGCCCTGAGTTCTCTGTACAGCACTGCGGAATTAGTGGCGCTATATAAATAAATGATGATGATGATGCCTTACATTTCGTCTCTTAAGTGACATTTGTGTGAGGCACCTTAAAGCAAGATTGATGAGTGTCACAGACATAAGAAGGCAGCATATCAGTTACTGCAGTTTCCTTCTCTCTGCCACAAAATGGCTGCCTCCGTTGAGTGCAGACAGCTGCACTTTAATCCTGTCAAGTATTTTTGATCCATCTGGAAAACATGTAATGCTGTCGCACAGTCAGTGTGGCAGGTGAAGCTGTGTTTACCTTCTGACATCTACAAATATTCCAGGTCTCCCAGATCCCAGCAATCCTTTGTATTGCGGTAAAGGCATTGTTCTTATGGGAGACGTAAGAAATTATTCTTTGCCTCTTGACAGCCCAACGTGTTTTGTTTTTTTCCCTTCCAGCTTTGCTGCTTTGACCATAAACAAGTGGCTCATGGGACATGGACCAGATTGAAAAACTAGAACCAGACAGATGGTTATTTGTAATCATCATGTAAATGTAAATCCTATAGAGATATATTTCTCTGATAGCTGTTGTTGTTGGAGAGCATGAAGCAAAATAGTTGATGACGGATTGTTATAGAAAATGTTCTTCAGTAATCAGAACTTACTTAAAACCATTTAGAACGCTGGAAAAAATCAACGCAATAATGTGCTGTGTAAGATATCCTGCAAATTGACGTGGTGTGGCAGGGCCTGGATTTGGGCCTAGATTAGCAGGTGTTGGTAAACAGTTGCTTTGCTGGAAGCAACTATTCATTTTCTGTGACAGGTGCGCAGGACAGTTTATTGCACATTTGTGTCTATAACAAGAAATGTTTAGTTATTCACGTATGTAATTTGACCCGCACTTTTCAGATTATTACAAGGAAATTTCAGTTTTAACTTAGCAGGAGTTTTCATAACGCAGCGAACTGTTCCCTTGTCATTTCATGTTTTACTTGGTCAGAGTACTATTGTTATGTTCTAGACCAGTGAAGGCTAACCTGTGACACTCCAGATGTTGTGAAACTACAAGCCCCAGCATGCTTTGCCAGTAGATAACTAGCTGATAGCTGGCAGAGCATGCTGGGACTTATAGTTTCACAACACCTGGAGTGTCACAGGTTAGCCAACACTGTAATCTATACCATGTTCATGCAGCCACAATTATGCATCATTGCCCCAATTTTATAGCCTGGATACATATATATTGTTTTAAATGTTCTCCCCTCTGTCATACTTCTTGTATACCCGAGGTCCTATAATAGTCATTATTTATACAATTTATGTCTTATTCGAAAGAGCATAATGCTGCCCTCCGTCCAATTAGTCAATATTGTCTAATTGTACTATAATTGTTTTATGCCTGTCATTTATATGTAATAATTCAATAAAATATACCAACTAATTTTCAAAACTTGTATACATTATTGTCCGTCCTCACCTATTTTAATTTTTTATGCGTTTAGTCTTATTTAGGCGGAACACACAATTTACTTAATGCTTTGCTCGCGGTTATTAGGTAAAATCTGATCATCCATTGAGGTCACAAAAGTTTTTATAGTTGTTTTATTTCCAGTTTGTAACGCTAGAACTATAATACATTATTCCCTTTGTTTTGTCTTGTAAATCACCGTGAAGGAGATAATTTAATTTCTTGGTATATAGTACATATTTTGAATCTTGCCAGTCTTTAATACATAATATGACGTACCTGTTGATTTGTTATTTTCATAGATGTTACATTACAGTAACTACGCCAGTTCTTCTAGATGACTGCTAGGGAAACGAATCGTTTGCGTTTATCCTTAAACAAAGGTGAATGGCTTCAGCTGGCCATTTGGCATGACACTAGAGACCAGATGTATATCGGAGGTTATGACTCAGGCTCATGGAGGGTACTGGCAAAAAGATTTTTAACATCTCAGGGATTTCTCTTTGACAAGTGCGGTTGATTTTATGAATCTTAAATAAACATGAAAGCATCACAGAAGGGTCCAGATCTGATTTTTGTTCAGAAACATGGGCAGACGTAGTTATTGATACCAAAGAGACCACAACAACGATAAAACATTGTGAAGTATATCAACCTGCTGCTGAAACGAAGCTTTTACTAATGCCTTCTGTAATATGTAACTGTACGTTCTAAACGTCTTTACCATGTAATCATCTCGACACATTGTGTGCTACTTTTTGCTGTCTTTAGCTGTTGTACTGTCTGACTATCTATTTCCTCATTGATTTTTAAAGAGATGTGTTCTAATTATTTTGCAATGTTCACTTAGAATTGTAACAGTGAAGTGGATATTATTTTGGAGAGCTACATCTCGCTAGAGGGTCCTAATCCCTCTTTTTAAAACATGCCATTTACATAAGATGCTAGCATATGTTACCTCATTTATTTTCAGATGAAGTGCTGGTTAATGCATTGCTTATGGAATTCAGGGCCATGTCTAGCCTGAGCTAGGAAAAATGGGACACGTGAAGGAGATTGTGTTTACAGACGTGTACTGTATGTCAGTTCTATAGTATAACTAAGGAGTATGCAGTATACCCAATATATACACAACTGAGGTCCAAGTCTGTATGTCAGTTCTATAGTATAACTAAGGAGTGTGTAGTACACCCAATATATACCCAACTGAGATCCAAGTCTGTATGTCAGTTCTATAGTATGACTAAGGAGTGTGCAGTATACCCAATATATACACAACTGAGGTCCAAGTCTGTATGTCAGTTCTATAGTATAACTAAGGAGTGTGTAGTACACCCAATATATACACAACTGAGGTCCAAGTCTATATGTCAGTTCTATAGTATAACTAAGGAGTGTGCAGTATACCCAATATATACACAACTGAGATCCAAGTCTGTATGTCAGTTCTATAGTATAACTAAGGAGTGTGCAGTATACCCAATATATACACAACTGAGGTCCAATTCTATATGTCAGTTCTACAGTATGACTAAGAAGTGTGTAGTATACCCAATATATACACAACTGAGATCCAAGTCTATATGTCAGTTCTATAGTATAACTAAGGAGTGTGCAGTACACCCAATATATACACAACTGAGATCCAAGTCTGTATGTCAGTTCTACAGTATAACTAAGGAGTGTGCAGTACACCCAATATATACACAACTGAGATCCAAGTCTGTATGTCAGTTCTACAGTATAACTAAGGAGTGTGCAGTATACCCAATATATACACAACTGAGATCCAAGTCCGTATGTCAGTTCTACAGTATGACTAAGGAGTGTGCAGTATACCCAATATATACACAACTGAGATCCAAGTCTGTATGTCAGTTCTACAGTATAACTAAGGAGTGTGCAGTATACCCAATATATACACAACTGAGGTCCAAATCTGTATGTCAGTTCTATATTATAACTAAGCAGTGTGCTGTATACCCAGTGTATATACACAACTGTGATCCAAGTCTGTATGCCAGTTCTATAGTATAGTTAAGGAGTGTGCAGTATACCCAATATATACACAACTGAGGTCCAAGTCTGTATGTCAGTTCTATAGTATAATTAAGGAGTGTGCAGTATACCCTATATATACACAACTGAGGTCCAAGTCTGTATGTCAGTTCTATAGTATAGTTAAGGAGTGTGCTATATGCCCAGTATATATACACAACTGAAATCTGTAGTTCACTTACTAATTCAAAGACTGTAATCATATAGAGCACACTTGTAGTTATGTGATATATTGTATCGCTAATTTAATATAACCTGTATTTTTACAACAGTGCTTCGAGATGACTTCCGGCTTAACCCAACAGATGTGGTGGTGGCAGCGGGAGAACCTGCTATTTTGGAGTGCCAACCACCTAGAGGCCACCCTGAGCCGACTATCTACTGGAAGAAAGACAAAGTTCGGATAGATGACAGAGAGGACAGAATTAGCGTGAGTAGTCTGGTTTTATATTATACAGTATGTAGAAATGTTATCAACAGGATGCAAAAGTGCCAAGGACCCCTAGTGTGTCTGTCAGTTTACTTTGTTGTAGGTAAACTATAATGTGTGCAGAATCTTTTAGTTAATGATTCCACCGTTCTAAAGCTGAAATTGACCATATTGTTTGAGTTACATTGAAACTGGTTTGATTTTTATGTGAGTCAATTCTTTATACAGAAATGAACAAACCAACGCATGTGTAACCGTTTTTGGAGTAGTTGTACAACACACAAGAAGCATAGTAATGCGATGTATCTGCGCTGCCATTCCTTGACGGTTAATCTCTTTGAGAAACATGGCCGCAGTCACATATTTTTAAGTTGTGTTGCTAGTGCCTGAGTGTGATTATAATCGTGGCTCCCAACTTTCTATGGATGCATACTTGATAACATAATCTGATGGAGTTTTTTTTTAATTGAAGTTGCAACTCCATAGACTGCTGTGTAACCTAGCCTGACTGACAGTGTTCTAGGATAGAATCAGCCTTCTGTGACTTTGCGTTATCTGATCCTTTTCTTCAGACATCCCTTTAATTCATCTTTGTACAGTATGTTTGTACACTCATATTTTGAACCAGCATGTCTTTGTATGTTAAAGATTCGCAGTGGGAAGCTGATGATCTCGAACACAAGGAAAAGCGATGCCGGGATGTACACTTGTGTTGGAACCAATATGGTTGGGGAGAGAGACAGTGATCCAGCTGAGCTGACAGTCTTTGGTAAGTTCTTTACATTTCAATATGCTTCTATTAGGCTTGCCATGCTCTATAATTATAATGACATGTATTCAATGTTTGACTATTACAATACATAAGCACCGCTGATGTCAGGTTAGTCATTTGGCATGCATTACACACAGGGCTGGCCCTAGCAGTGTTGATGCCCTAGGTGCCCCCCCCCCCCCCTCTCGTGAATTGCACCCCTGTCCCTGTTGCTTCTTCCTTATCAGGTGACATCCTCTGCTCCTCAGAGAGGGAGTGTGGTGCTAACCTGTGGTGCTAACCTGTGACACTCCAAGTGTTGTGAAACTACAAGTCCCAGCATGCTTTGCCAATATATAGCAGCTTATTGCTGGAAGGGTATGCTGGGACTTGTAGTTTCACAACACCTGGAGTGTCACAGGTTAGCCAACACTGTGCTAGGCTGTGGCCTCCTAGCCAAGGGCCACACTCCTAGCCCATCACAAACATGGGAGGAGCAACTGCCGGCTCTTCCTTTTTATACATACCCATTTAGTGTTTTAGGTCCCCATAACCATTGGCACCCTAGGCAACCACCTATGTTCGCCTATTGGCAACACCGGCCCCGATTAGGTAATGTCAATGGCGGTAGTTTGTGTGCCTACTGACTTGTAAAGAGAAATGCATGGAAGGTTCAGTCCATTTAGAAAGATTAGCATAATATTTGGATAAAATATTTATTAG
Organism: Mixophyes fleayi; assembly: GCF_038048845.1. Lineage (NCBI taxonomy): Eukaryota > Metazoa > Chordata > Amphibia > Anura > Limnodynastidae > Mixophyes > Mixophyes fleayi. The sequence continues at coordinate 345,497,363 of NC_134403.1, read as the reverse complement.
TCTAATGGTTGGTATGGGATCGCTTTGGACAGCATGTATGTATGTATGTTGAGCTAAGGATCCGGCTTAGACTTAGATATTTGGCCTTGTAGTGTAGAATGAATATCTAGCCTGAAATATATAGCAATTGCTGGTTTCTGCTACCGTATATTTTTTTTTAAAAGCATATATTTTACAGTATTGAATTCTTGGTATTTTGACATTATATAGAGAAGATATTTTTTTTCAGTAAAATATCTTCTGCTGGTGGGGTTAAATATAGAGGTTCGGTATTTAAAGAGATCTGTTGCTAAAGTTATTGTTAAAGTGTCTGGATAATAAGCAGCATATATAACCCCACAGTGAGCAATGACAAGGTTGTGTCAGTGGTATACACCATTAGTAGTGTTACTTCAAACAACAGTCAAAAGGTCCTCAACACACAAAGAAAAATCAATGGGGATAAAAGGGATATAGAAAAATAAAGTACTCTAGCACAGAATGGAGAGAGGTTACATATTATTATGTGAATCCGTACAGTTTCCGCACTCTTCTACTAGAAACCTGGCTTAAGCGGATTCAGTAACTAAAATTCAATGTTCATCAGTTATAGAAGGAACAATGGGCTGAAGTATGAAAATACAGAGTACTGTGAAAACGTTTTAGGGAGGTGTGGAAACAATTCTGCAAAGTAAGAATGCTTTCAAAAATAGAAGTGTTAATAGTTTATTTTTAGCAATTAACAAACTGCAAAGTGAATGAGCAGAAGATAAATCTAAATCAAATATTTGGTGTGACCACCCTTTGCCTTCAAAAGCGCATTAATGCATCATTTCTTCTAGGTACACTTGCACACAATTTTTGAAGGAACTCGGCAGGGAGGTTGTTCCAAACATCTTGGAGAACTAATCACAGATCTTCTGTGGATGTAGACTTGCTCAAATCCTTCTGTCTCTTCATGTAATCCCAGACAGAAGAACAAGGAGTCCTGGAAGTGATGATATGGACCCCACAGAGCCCTGATCTCAACATCATTGAGTCTGTCTGGGATTACATGAAGAGACAGAAGGTTTAGAGCAAGCATTACATCCACATAAGATCTGTGGTTAGTTCTCCAAGATGTTTGGAACAACCTCCCTGCCAAGTTCCTTCAAAAACTGTGTGCAAGTGTACCTAGAAGAATTAACGTATTAATGCTGTTTTGAAGGCAAAGGGTGGTCATACCAAATATTGACTTGATTTAGATTTCTCTACTGTTCATTCAATTTGCATTTTGTTAATTGATAAAAATAAACTATTAACACGTCTATTTTTGAAAGCATTCTTACTTTGCAGCTTTTTTCCACACCTGCCTAAAACTCTTGCACAGTATTTTACATTTATACATTGTGACTTCATGATATTAATGAGCCACTGCCTGCCAAGTTAGTAAGATTTGCAGGGCTGGACATAGTTATTTTGCTGCCCAAATTAGCACCTTCTTGTAAATTATATAGGATACCATTAACATTTCATTAGTGTACTCTAGAAAATCCAAATATTGGTACTGTATTCCTTATTACATGTGGAAAGTATAACGTGTTCCATTGTGGTTTAGCAAACCAAATTATCAACTATGTGGTTAAAGTTTTATAAGAAGAGCAAAAGTACCTCCTATAATTTAAGCTAAACGTCACGCCCATGTGCTGCATATTTAAATCTGCACTTATCAGACACTGTCCCAGGTGTGTCTACCAGAGTGTACATATCACTTAGCTTGTCTGTAGCTCCTCCATGTCTGGATTGGGCAGAGTGATGGGGGGTGATTTGGGCTAATGTTGTCAGACTAATGATAGCCGATATCTTACAAAACATTATCACTCTTAAATAAAGACCTTTTTCATATTTAATATATTTATATTTTATCAGCTGTCACAAGTGACAATGTCTGATTTCCATTAGTCCTTTCTATTTACTCTCAGCAACAAGACACAATGGAGAGCACTTCTATGGTAACCTTAACAAGCTGCCTCATTAGCAAGAAATGCCATTGCTATGGTTGTGCGAATCTGGCCATTACTTGTGCTGTCATTGAGATAAAAGTAGGAAATGATGGTTGCTATAGACTATTTAGCTTGTTAGTTCTAGTCGGCATAGAGTCTACTTTGCAATGTGCTGTGTATCCCAGTAATGCTACCAGAGGTTTAGTGGAATGGCCCATCTTACCTCGATGACCTCTTACCTCGATGACCTCTTACCTCGATGACCTCTTACCTTGATGACCTCTGTGGAACAGAGGGCAGGTTATGTGCTTGAGGTGTTGAAGGAAAGATATATATTAAAGTGGGCATGTTGCTGTGAATTAAAGTGTTCTGACTGAAACAATGCTCATTGTCTAAACAAAATGAAGACAGCTATTTTGGGGACCAAAGTCTTATTTAAGAGAATGAGTCCATCATTTCACTAGGATCCAGTAAGGTTAATTTATAGATGGCTATAAGTATAAATCAACGGCCTTTTTTTTAATCATTATTATTATTTACTGTTCCTAATTTTACAGGGGCGTGCATGAATTTGCAGGACAAGACGACAGCATCTCTTCTGAGAATTAGTGGGGGCCTTTGCATGCGCTGTGAAACCTGGTTTGGGTCTTTATTGTGCGTGCGGCGCTCAGAAGAGCAGAGCGGGAACTTTTGTGACTATGTGCAGGCCCTGAAGCTGCAAACCAGGTATCACTCTGCGGATGCTGGCCCCGCCCATGCTTAGGAGAGCTGGACAGGCACCGCTCCGCCCCTGCTTACTGATATCACTGAGCCATAAGACAAAGTGTCTCATGCCTCAGAAATGTCTCTGGTTTTTAGTGAATTGCAGTCCACAATATGATTTCTACCACTGTATTTAGGCGACAGGTACACCTGAATGATCGGACAATAAGAACTATAAAGATATAATATTTTTTTAGAAGTACTGGCTTGTTAGTCTGTTACACTTGTGTGATGCTGCTAAGTTCTCTTGTAAACTGGAGACTGGTTCCTAACAGATTTCACTATTTAAATATTAATCATGACAACATATTTCTGGAAATAAAGAGGAAACAGACATACCATAGTCTCTACTTAGAAGTTCACACTGTAACAAAGCCACTATTTAATATTGAAAGATATATTTTATAAAATAATTAGATAACCAGCCAAGCTGGTTTATTGAGCTAATTTTTCTTAAGAAATGTGAGGTTATTAAGCCACATTGTCAGATCATATCCAGGGAGATCAGTGGTGAAAGCAAGTTATGTAACGCAGTCTGATCGAGTTTCTCATACATAGAATGCTAATTGTATTGGCAGTGCTGTGGTCCTCTGCTCACTCTATTGTTTGGCAATTAGCAGTTTGACTGATTAAAATGGTTCTTCTTAGATCAGAGTTGTTGAAAAATAATCCTGTGTTCATTTTTTAAAGCTATTATTGCTTTGTGATTCTTCCGTGTTTAGGCTATAATTGGCTACCGTGGTTTCCACAACACGCTCCGTGATGCATATGGTAACCGTAAGGGGAAAATATCCTTAGGAAATAGACCAAATTAACATTCAGCTTGTTACATGAATAGATCTCGCTTGCTCTGTTGGTCAGTAGCCGGAGCTCCCTCTCTCTGACTTGTTAGCAGTACCACCAATATTGTGTCATTTCTACCTTTACAGAGAAATCCCCCAGAATGCTAAATACATACAGTACATTCACAGAGGTGTCATTTGCATTTAAAGATAAATTTACTGCAAACTTGCTGTAGGTGTCATATGTAAGTTTATTGGCCAGTTGTTGCATTTTGAATTCATTTTAGAAATGAAATTATTTCCAGAAAATAAAACGAATAATAATAATAAAATAATGGTCATTAAAGGGAAAATAGAAAATATTGTAAGACTTAGACTACTTTTAGTCTATTCGTAGTTAGGGCCTGTGGGACACGGCAGGGGCGGATCCAGAAGTTAAATGTACTGGGGGCGATTTAGGGGGGGGGGCAATTTAGCCCCGCCCCCTTTTTGACACCTAAGGCTGCTGACGGCTGCACACTATGTGCATATCCATTCAGCAGAGAGAGTTAGGGAGAGAGTCCTGCCCGGCTGCTCTGATTGTGTCAATCAGAGCAGTTGGGCAGGACTCTCTCCCTAACTCCCTCTGCTGAACGGATCTGCACATAGTGTGCAGCCGCCGGCAGCAAGACCCCCCCCCCCTCCTGGATCCGCCACTGGGACACGGTAACCCTGGTAAGTGCTGCACGAGGGCAGCACGCTATACCCGGGCAGCCAGCACGTGGCAAAATAATATTTAATTTTTGGCGCGGGTGGCATGCCACCTTAAATATTGAGTTCCCACACTGCAGAGAGTAGAACAGGTATCAGAGCAAGTTCAATAGTATGGGAGAGCGGTGCATGGTATGAAGCCATCTCTTTACTCTAGAGTGCCAAAGAGGCTTCTGGGCGCATGCGTCAACTCTGGGCAGGATGGTGTAGGTGATCCTAGCACCAGCCCTGAATGTAGTCATTCCTTCTAAGCACATATACTCAATATAAAGTTATAAGTGAAACTAATATAGGAAGAATTATAGCTGTACCAATGATGGACTTATCAAATTAGTTGCTGCAAATCAATATTGTTTTTAATGTTTAAAAGAAATTCTTAGGGGGCTATTTATGAATATGCCCTCCGTTAAATATCATCCCTTATCGCAATCATCAGGGATGATATTTCGCAACCATTTATTAAAAATTAATCAGCGCTTCTGATAGGAGGCTGTCCCGGCAATGACTTTCCTTACCTGTCAACTCCACGTACTGCCCCGTGGTCTGTATTTTGCACGCACGATGCAACTTTGCGATTATAACCAGAGGGGAGAGCAGGTTCAAGAATCCCCCTACCGCAATGCTCTCCCCATAGGGTAGAATGGCTAACGCCATTTTCACCGTTAGCCTTTCGTTAGATAGCTTTGTAACTTAAAAATGCCTAAACCATGTAGAAACAGGCATGTTTGCATGGTTTATGGCTTAATAAATAGGCCTCATAGAGTTTGGGCCCCTTTGCTGGGACTTTTCATGTCTTTTAATGTAAATTTCTTTTCTAATTCATAATTTCCTGGTCCACATTATGGAAAGTAGATGTGTGATTTACAGTCATTCTTATGGGCTCAGTATATGCAAAAGTTGAAGGGTACTAATATTCTCCCTCTGGACCTGCACATAGGGGCTCTAAAGTTGTCCAAACCAATTTGCTCCTCTCTATTTGCAGTGCTTGTTATTCACTTATTAACTATGTGTCACACCTAATTACCATTTCATTATGTTCTATACTGTACATTACCAGCTGGAAAAATGGCTCATACCATTTGTAGATGTTGTTATATCACTTAATACTGACCCTTTTCTCTTTTTTTCCCCCAAGAACGACCCACTTTTCTCAGAAGACCAATTAACCAGGTAGTTCTGGAAGATGAGGCTGTAGAATTTCGGTGTCAGGTTCAGGGAGAT